>NC_060900.1:25078665-25098665 GCF_014805685.1 Silurus meridionalis
TTGATTGTAGTGTTTCTACATTTTGATGGTCTCAATTTTAGTTTGTTTTAAAATCTGTGCTGTAGAACATTCATCAGGTTTACCAGAAATTCATCAGAAAACATATTTAAAGCCTACGCTTGGCCTTTTAAATAAGAATTCTATAATATCTGTGTAAAAAATAAAACAATATAATGACACGATTGATTGATGAGTTTTCAACCTTTTTGGCAGCCAGGAACGATTACAAATCGTCTGGGTCCGAGATTTTAATTTAACCCTGATATATTTTCAATAAATACTACTGTATTACTGCAAGTTAGTGCATGAGTTTATGCCTGCGAGCACATGTGTGTGTGTAGGGGTGGAGGGGTGGCATAGCTGCTGTTTATTAGGTATTTTCCAAGAATTAATGTTGACACCCACAATTTAGGGGGAAAAAACAGGCAGGAGGAACATTTCCCAGTAAAAATAATCGACACTGTTGTTGAGTCAGTGACCATTGGTGTGCAGGCGTGTCAATAGGGGGAAAGTGTGTGTGTGGGGGGTGTCATCGTACTCTATTTGGTACAGATCTGATACTAATACTGATCTGTCCGTCCTCTTAATCAAATTTATTCCGGAGTAAGAACGAGAGCTTTGAGGATGGATTTTTCAATTCTTACACTTGCACACTTTGTAAACTTGCACAAAAGTCAGGGGTTTTGTATACCAAGCAAGTGATAATAAAAAATCTATTTCATGTACAGTATATTGGTTGAAACACAGTCATTATCTCAAACAGAAACAGCTGTGTAGGAGCTTCAAATTAAGTGAGGTACAGCTAAAGTCTGCTACTAAGGTGAGGTTGTGAAAAACAGTTTTACGTCTTGCCATACATCGTGGCTCGACTGATCACATTAACTAGACACAAGGTAGTTGCACTACATCAGCAATGTTTCTCCCAGGCAAAGATTTCAAAGCAGTTTGGTGTTTCATGATGTGCTCTTCAATCTATTTAGAAAAAGCACTAAGGTAATGTTGAGGACTGTAGACGCAGTAATTGGCCAAGAAATCATACTTCTCTTCAACACTGGCAGATGTCCAGCAGTGCCATCAGCAAAGAACTGGTGGAATCCTGTGGGGGCCTGGTACATCTATTTACTGTTTGGAGAAATCTGGTGAGAAGTGGTCTTCATGGAAGAAATGCAGGGAAATGCTACTGGAGCAGAAAAAAATTAAAGCAAGATTTTTGAGTCAAAATCTGAAATATTTGGCTGTAGCAGGAGGCAGGTTGTGTGCCGAAGTGCTGTTTATCCATCATGCACTACCATCAGACAGGCGTCTGATTGACCACAAATTTATTCTGAAGCAAGACAACAACCATAAACATATAGCCAGTGTTATTTAAAACAATATTCAGTGTAGAGAACAAGAAGGAAGTGAGAGAAGTGATGGTTTGGCCTTCGTGATCAGAGAGTTCTGATCTCAACGTCATCGAGTCTGTCTGAGATTATATGAAGAGGGAGAAGGATTTGAGGCAGCTACGATCCACAGAAGATCTGCAGTTATTTCTCCAAGATATTTGAAGCAACCAACCTGCGGAGTTCCTTCAAAAAAATGTGCAAGTGTACCTACAAGAATTGATGCTGTTTTGCAGGCTAAATAAAGATTAGACTTGCTTTGAAGGTTTGCTTTTCTCAGCTAAATTGGAGCATTTGTTGAATCATCCTTTATATTTGCAAACCAGTAAGTGCACTTTTCAAAACAATGTGTACAAACAGCACAACACATTGGATTTCGTGCAAAAGCCTGAACTTTTCTCAAAATCCTCAGTTCATCTCGTGTGTCAATGAACATCTCATTCCCATCAGAATGAAAAGTCCCTTTGTCATTTTTCACAAACAAAATCGTCAAAATGGTCGGTCACGTTATCAGCATGACGTTGCACAATTTCAGAATTTCTTGATATAAACCACGGTTTTGGGTTACAACGATTGAAAATGCGCAAAGTTGAATTTCTCCTGTGCAGCATCTCTGAATATCAGCAGCGCAAATTTATTTATTTGATTGCATATTTGATTTATATTGATTGCAAAGGTTCACAAGATTCACCTTTGACCTGTTTTAGAGAACTGGTCGATCACTGGTTGATCTGATGCTGTAAACTCGCCTCCATTAATGAAATTCTGCACAATTCATCAATTCAAGTCACATTTACCAACAAAAAATTAGATGACAGATGATGGCAACCGGTTTAACCGTTTTGCGTTCAATGACTTATGCAATGAACTGATGCTTTTGGGGGTTAAAACCATTCAGGTGAAACCAGTATAATATTTTTTAAATCAACATGAACATAAACAACCGATAATGTGAGAAAAAGCAGTACACAACCGATTAAGTTAATGCACTAAAACATTCGCAATTTGATCGAACGTGCACAGTCGACTAAATGACGTGGAGGTTGATCGAGGAGCTTTGAGAATTTCATTTCTGATCCGAGAAACTGCTCCAAAGCAACTTAGAAAAAACTGTAACACGCCTATTTTCGAAAGCGTTCTTATTTCAAGTGCCTAAAACAATTGTACAGCCCTGTATAAGTAACTGTGTATAATAAATACATATATAATATAAAACATTCTAGTGTAACATCTGTTATAGCTTTTGAGACATCATTTTTTTTGGAGGGGGGGGGGGGGTTAACTAATGAAATGAAATGATGTGGGGATTGTTTTTAAACAGTCATACAAACAAATAATTAGTTATACATTATTCGGAGAAATGGTGGGTGGAATTTTTCATATTATACAAAATCCCGTCAACAGGGGGTGAACATTTTTCACGTCAAATTTGAGTCATAGACAAGAGTCCCGATTAGCATACTAGCCTACTACAGAGTACGTACACGTATAAAGCAGCGGTTCGCACTACGCCTACTGCTTAGTACGCAAGGGTGCAGAATTTGGTCGGAGTTGAAAATAAGTCAGAAGAAAAAAAAATTCCTCCGCCGTAGTCTACGATGGGATGTAAGGTAGAGACATAGTTTGACTTGTCACTCGGTCGAAAAACGTATTCAAACGCAAAGCAGTCGCTGTTTTACTTTGTTTTAATATTTACTTTTGTAAATATATCTTATTTGGTAATGAATACGCCACGATACTTGACACGGTGTAGTCCCTGTTGTGAACTTTGCGCGGATGGATACGGCTCCTTTGCGACGTTGTGCGGCGAGGGGAGGGGGTGAGGCGAGCGAACGCGAGACGTTCAGAAGAGTTCCCTCAGAGGCGCAGTGTGTACGGGGAAGGGAAAGAGAGAAAAGTTATCCAAAAATCTCGCTTTTAATGGATTTACCCGCGCGAAACAGACACCGTGAGAACGAGCGAGTCAGGTTTATTTAACGTTTAGGCGCCATTTATTAGTTTTCTTCCTTTTTTTTTTCCGAAAGCGATTTGAGAGTTTTTTTGGAGTCGTGAGGTAAAAAAGCTCGCGCTCGCGACGCTTATGAGGATTCCACACAGAAAAAGATGGGCCGATTTCCCGGTGTATCTTCGGGCAAAATCATTTTATTCGTCGTTTCCTGCGTTCATCTTTCATACGGTAGGTGTTATTTATTATTGTATGTTTTATCGTTAAACGTGTGGGGACGCGGGAAGGGTTTCTGTTCAGCTGTGTTGGGTTAAAGACATCGGTGAAGAGGTGAGCATCATCGTCATCTGTCTGCACGAGCGCACGGCGCGCGTGCCTACGGCCGGTCGTACAGTCATTTGCATATCGCCATATAAAGTCATGAAGTAATGCATGCTTTTAAAAAGGATATAAAATGTACTTTAAATGCTGACAACTTATAACGCAAACCGTGTATATATGTGTATATACACACACACACACACACACACATGCATACTTAGGTGTAGGTGTGTGTGTGTGTGTGTGTGTGTGGCGTGTGTATATATATATATATATATATATATATATATATATATATATATATATATAGATAGACAGACAACTAGATAATTATATTTATATAAATAAAACTATAGAAGCTATATAAGTTTATATATAAACTATATTCATAAAACTATCTATATAAAATAATTATAAAACTTGATATAGACACACGGCTGTCTGTCTGTCTGTCTGTCTGTCTGTCTGCATACAGACACGTGTGTGTGTGTGTGTGTGTGTGTGTGTGTGTGTGTGTGTGTATAAATGCACATATAGTCTACTTGCCATATGCTGTTGAATTAAAACTTTAATGAATTATTTAATATATTAATCACTTTTATGCACATTTTTAGGTTTAAATCTCTTTCCCCATCATTCTCAAATGCTAATCCTTATCTTCTTAAAACTGATAAATGTTCACTTCTTCAGACATTTCTACATTAAACTGCTGTAATAAAGCTGAATATTTCACTGTGGTTTTGTTTGTCCTCCATATATGATTCTTTTTTTAATAAACCACTACCCAGATGTTGGTGGTCTGCATGCAGTAAGCATGGTTGCTGTTTTTTTCTTTGTCTTTCTAATCATGCCTATTTTGAGAAAATGACGACAGCTTGTATCCGAGTAACTGAGATGATTTTCAAGGTTGGTATTCAAAGTTAAACTCCACCCTGAAACAATAGTTATGATTAATGTTTTATTGCTCATTTCTTGCCTAATGTTGCATTTTCTTGCTTTTGTTTCTGTGAGAACGAATTTATACTGTCTGGGAAGCAAAAAAAAAAATCATATCGAAATTCTAAAATGCACTGCAACTAGACAAAAAAACGAGATTTGACGTTGCCAGCTCGAAATCTATGGTGAGTGTTGATGCTGTTGGAAGCTGACAGGGTTTCATTATACAGAAGAAGAGACCTGAACAGACTAAAGCGTCACCGCATCGCTGTTTTTAGACGTAGATGAAGTGAAAGTGGATCGGGATTGTGGGCAATGCAGGAAAATGTTAATCGACAAAATTTGTTGCATGAGTAAGTTGTTTAGACTCCTGCTATATATTAGCGAGATGCATTGTAAAAAATATTTTGCTTACTGGTGTGAAAACACAGTCCAATCCCATTCATTCGACCAGATCTTCAGCAATTCGGTGCAAGAAATATCAGGATCCCGGTGTGCAAATCTGATTTAGACGTGTCTCAGAAGACTGAGACAAAGGTGTGGTTCTAATGGAGGTTTGAGGGAATACTTACACAAGCAATAAATATCTGCTTCTGTGTTAATCCAGCTCGGTTTTGCATGAATAAAAAAAAAAACATTTTCAGCTTTGTTTGACAAATGATTCGACACGTTGTGGGTGAACATCGATGCAATGCTCTGTACGGGTATTAAACGGTGACGATTTTGTATTGTGACGTTTCGGTTTATTTTAGCAGTGTTGTCCGCTACAGTGTTTACGTTGCTTGTGTTTAGCTACAGAATAAAAAAAAAAACGTGCATCAATGCATCTTGTGTGGTATCAGAATATTGAATATCGATGTGGAGGCTTAGTGGTTAAGATGTTGGACTTCTGGTCACAAGGTTGTTAGTTAAAATCTTGGCACCTCCAAGCTGCCACTGCTGGGCCCTGGATCAATGCTCTTAACACTCAACTGCTCACTTGTATGAATGAGATAATTGTATGTTGCCCCAGATAAAGATGTCTGCCAAATGCCATCATTGCAAATAAAAAGGAATTTTAAATGATAAGTAAATTGTGATAAAATTATTTTAGTTTATGATGTTTAGCGGCAAAAACGGCGTTAAATAAGACGTAAAAATATCCACCATGGACATGGAACAGGAGGGAAAAACATCTGCGACTGAGACAAAAATAAACTTTCAAGTGTTACTCCGGGAAAAGTTTATAAAGCATAGCGTAATGTCATTTATCGGTGTCACTGATGTGTTATTACATCAAACAGAACATTTTTGCAATTTGTACAAGACTGAAGTGCGAACGAATTCTTCAAAAAGTCTGATTTGGTAACTTTTTTTAAACACAGTGTTTAGAAATATAATGTAAACCTTGCAATTGTAATAAATGTAACAAGTAATTAACTGCTACATTATCCAGATTTTATCTCTTTTGGTTGTTGAGGTAACGAAGGAGTCAGTGAAATGAAAATGGCTCACAGTGATTGTTAAAAATCAACGTGTGATTGTGTGTGTGTGTGTGTGTGTGTGTGTGTTATGTAAATACTCCTGACTCGACAAATGTAAAACCGAATATAGATAAAATTATTTACATATTCAACTGGCTAAAGGTTGATTTGTTTGTGTAATTGTGTATAAAAGCAGACGCATTAGTAACTGTTTCAGAGTTCAGAGGCGGCGTTTAAAAAAAAAAAAAAAAGCCTCCATTTCCTCTGCAGGCTTTTTTTTTTTCATGTGTAGAGTTTCCACTCCCCTGCTGGTTGCTTTTGTGTTTTTCATGTCTTCTCTGAGGACACGGATGGCGTCCCATGGCGCTCACGTTCATGGAAGGTCTATACTACAGGCGTTTCTGTTGTTGTAGTGTTTATTATTGGATGTTGTGCGTGTGTGATTTTTGCGATTTTTAGTTTTCAAACTGTATGGTGTTAGGAAGGCCAGGCGATGCAGATGCAGCTGGAATGCTGCTGTTGGTGTTTCACATTCCTCACACACGCACACGCGCACACACACACACACACACACACACACACACACACTTGCTCTCCCTCTCTCTCAGTACTGAACCCTACCCATTGTACCCTGCACACTCTGTTGCTTCTTGCTGCACAGTATTAGATTTCCTCCCCAGAGGTAAAACTCAAAGCCATGTTTTTTTTTTTCCCCTCTCTTTTCTTTCTCTTCTTTATCTCGGCCTCTCTGTTTGCCGGCACACGACATCGCCCGGCGTGGGCCTCCGCTCGCTTGTGTGTATACGCGTGTGTATTTACTTGTGTGTGTGTGTGTGTGTGTGTGTGTGTGTGTGTGTGTGTGTGTGTGTGCTGCGAAAAAGTCGCTCCTTTGTCCCTACTTTGGAAAAACGCAGATCTGCGGGGTGTGAAATGCGATTTCTCCCACTGCGCCAAACACAACAGGACGATTATGGAGCACCGACCTACGAGCACGAACATCCAGGAATATCTGAGACCCCTTCCTGAACTCATCGTATTCTCTGTTTAAAAAAACCTTACGAACGATACGATGATGAACATTAAAAGTCTGATTGAATCACTGACTTTTTTTTAAACTTTAATGCCAGTATTTAGTCAACATCCAACTGCCCAAAATGGCACATCCGATATGGAAATGGAAATGCATCAGACACAAAATATTGGAATTGGATTTGTAAAAGGAACGTCTTTCTACGATATCTGTTTTTTTTTTGGGGTTGTTTGAGTTTATTTATCTTAACAATCTAAGTGTTTTTTTTTTTTTGTGTGAACTGTAATATGCTTTAGTAAACACATTTTAAAGCTTAGTAGTGTTTCTAAAGAAAAAATGTCCGGAAAAGATAAAGTAGTATTGCACTGTCTCGAAAAAGTAAAAAAAATTTTTTTTAAAAAGTATATAATTTTCTACTTTAGGTTTGAGGTTTAATGAAAAAATTCAACCACAATGTGTTATTTGTGTAATCCACCTGTCTGTAATCATATACCTTAATACATCCGGTGTAAATCCAACATCTAAATGTCATATGATTTTTTTTAACTATATCGAATTGCCAGGAAATCACGTCTTCACAGAGTGGATCGGAATGAAGGAAAGTGTGTCGCTGTAAATACAAAAAAACTACACTGTATTGATAAGATTGAGTAGTGTATAGACATGTATATATTTACAGACATGGTGTTGCTTGTTAGATTGTAGTGTTTGGCTTTGCCACATGGTTTTGTGGTTTCAGTAAGAATCACCTTGTGTTATTAAATGTTTGTCATTATACATCGAGTGCTTTATTTATTTATTTATGAAACGTGGCAGACACGCAAGAGACTCATGACTGTCGAGTGGAAGTAATGCTTCAGAGGTCATGAAACCAGAATGCACAAATGTGAGTGGGTGCTTTTAACGACCGTGTAAATATTACTATTTGCCTAAATAAAGCGTTTGTAGGTGACATGAGCCTTCAGACGTCACATAAAAAGAAAGGAGGAGTCCTGGGTTAAAAAAAACAGAGTGGCGTAGTAGGAGAGGGAGAGAGAAGGAAAGCAAGCTGTTGTTATGATAAAGAGGTTGAGCCGCTGAGTTTCAACTGTGTTTTCCTTACTAGAGAGCCTTTAGATTTATTTTGTTTTGATGTGGTTTTTATTCAAATGAGTCAGAATCTTGAACCAGTACATAAGCATGTAATAACCGTCTAGCCTAGTTTCCCTGTGTTTATTCGTCTGTTATGTCGTTACTGGTTTTGTAAGAAGCAACTGAGTTTCTTCAGCAATCTACAACCTAGCATTCACCTAGGATCACACTGGAACCTGCTAGAACACTAGCACAAGCATCTGGAAGCCCATAGCAACCATATAGAAACATCCTAGCGACCAACTGGAATGGGATAGCTACCACCAAACAATATTCTAGCAAACAACTTCGTTAGTAGTACAGTGACCTAACAGCACCCTAGCAGTTAACCGGAACATAATAGCTACCATCTAACGCCACCCTAGCAACCAACTGGAATATAATAGCTACCTTCTTACAGCATCCTAGCAACCAACTAGTATATAATAGCTACATTCTAACAGGATTCTAGCAAACAAAACAAACTCCAACATACTCCATGAAATAGATATAAAAGACACTGTTATGGATAGCCATGGCTTGCCTTCATTGTTGTAAAATATCACAGTTTGCAATGAAGACAAATGCAGGAGTGGGGAAAAATTGGGGGTAAAATCTAGTAACTAAGTTCATAGTTTTGCTGTTTACTTAATTTTACCTTTTTTGCCTTCAGTATTAAACCTTGCTGAACCACAATGTTCTCTGCAGAACTTTGCTCTCATTCCCTTCCTTTCAGTTTCTCAAACACAACAAGCTCCGTCTCAGGAAACGGGTAGGCTAATTAGGTGGTTATTTGGATCAGGAGTGATTAGCTAAAAAACAAGAAACAAAACAGAAATATGTAGGCCAAGGTGGTTCTTTTGGGAAACATTACTCGATTAATCTGGTTTAGTTTGTTCCCAGACATATATACGTGAAATGTTATTTTAGCGATGAGACAGTTGATATTTTGATAGGAGGCTTAGCTAAAGCGAGATGCGTGGTCTGTTTTTTATTCCTTGAAGAGATTGAGAACCGCTTGTGCCTTGTGGTCATTTGAGTTGCTAGGAGGTGGAAAAAAAGGCTCATTGTGTGGGTGAAAAAAACCCTGCCCTTTTCCAAAATGGTGAAATTGTCGTCTGGAAATTGAGGCTAAGTGCTACCAGGCTCTAGGAGAGAGAGAGAAAGAGAAAGAGAGCGAGAGAGATGTTTGGGCTTGTTAAAATCCGGAGATTAAGCCGAGGGGGCTTGAGTTAGGATAGCAAATTAACACAGAATTAAAATACTTTGCAGTCCTGCTTCAGTTCCGTGTGTGTGTATGTGTGTGAAAAATCTTTTCACAACTACAGATATTCATTTATACAGAAAGTCAGTCTAGACATGGTGAGGATTATGGAGTTGTATCATGTTCCGTGTTTGATCCTTAAGTCCCAGTCCACACAGACTCGAATTCCAACACAAAACACAACATTTGTTTGGTTTATATCCGTTTGTGATTCTAGAAAAGTTTTTTTCTCACGTTTTTATACGTTGATGCTGATTAGTTTGCCATTTGTATGTTAATACAAATCCGTAGTATAACTGGGACGTTGTGAGGCCAAGTAACTTCAGATTGTAGGTGTTTGGTGTTGTGTGTTGTGTATGTTGGATTATGTAGGTGTTGGAGTAAGTTGGTGTGTGCTAAAAAATGTATATGTTGGATTATATTGGTGTGTGTTGAAACATGTTTGAGTCTGTTGGTGTTGAAGTATGTCAGTGCTTGATGGTGAGTGTTGAAGCATGTCAGTGTGTGTTTGTGTATATTACTGTTGGATTATGTTAGTGTGTTTTGGTGTTGCGGTATGTGTGTGTTGGAACATGTTGATGTTGGAGTATGTCAGTTTTTGATGGTAAAGATTTGATGTATGTTTACTGTTAAATGCATGTTGGTGTCTGTTGGAGTATGTTAGAGTTGGTGTCTGTTGGAGTATTTTGGTGTTGGAGTTTGTTGGTGTCTGTAGGAGTTTGTTGGTGTTGGTGTATGTCGGTGTGTTTTGAGTATGTTAGAGTTGATGTCTGTTGCAGTATGTTAGAGTTGGTGTCTGTTGGAGTATGTTGGAGTTTGTTGGTGTTGGAATATGTCGGTGTGTTTTGAGTATGTTAGAGTTGGTGTCTGTTGGAGTATGTTGGAGTTGGAGTTTGTTGGTGTTGGAGTATGTCGGTGTGTTTTGAGTATGTTAGAGTTGGTGTATGTTGAAGCATATCGGTTGTGAAACGTCAGTTTTAGTGTATGTGTGTGTTGGAACATGTTTGTGTTGGTGTATGTGTGTGTTGGAACATGTTTGTGTTGGTGTATGTGTGTGTTGGAACATGTTTGTGTTGGTGTATGTTGATTATGTCTGTGTTAAATGGTGTGTGCTGAAGCATGTTGGTATATATGCATGTTGGAACATGTTTGTGATGGAGTAGGTTAGTGTGTTGGTGTTGGAGTATGATGTGTTTTGGAGTGTGTTAGTGTATGTTGTAGCATGTTGGTTTTGGAGCATGTCAGTGTTGGCGTGTTGGAACATGTTTGTGTTAGAGTAGGCTTGTGTGTGTTGGGGAATGTTGGTTTTGGATTGTGTGTTTTGGAACATGTTGGTGTTGAAAAGTGTAAGCGGGTGTTAGTGTGAATTGTAAATTGGAGGTCTGTATTGGTGGTTATGTATTAAAATGTATCAGTAATTGTTGTTATCAGTATGGAATTGTGTATAGAAATTGTGTGTGTGTCTGTATGTGTGTGTTGCTGTTTGTTTCTTTGGATTAGCATACAATGTTGATGTGTGTTAGAGTACATTTGTGTGTGTGTGATGATGATGATGATTGCGTGCAAGTTGAGTAAAAAACACATTCTTCGACTTATGAGTGAAACCATCACAGGAATTCACTTCGGCTTGGGACTTAAAGCTAATTGGCGAAGCTTCTCCTTCTTATTCTAAAGAAACGTGACCTGTCGTTAACCTTCTCACACCGTTTTTTGCTGTTTCTGGCATGAGTTTATCACGCTCAAGCTGGCCCGTATGTTGTGCTGTCAAGTTGTGTCAAAGGATGTTATGTATTACAGTTTCCTAATGCAGTTGTTAAACGCAGGAAGAAAGCTGTACTAGAGCTACTTCAGGAAATGGAGTGACTTCCTGTTCCAGCATGAACAACTTCCTCTCTCCGGTTTAGCGTGGATTTGGGCCAGATCCTCTTTTCACTCTGCAATAGTGTGCGTTTGCTTGTGTAATTGCGCACAGCCCTCCCCCCTTCAGACGCCACTACTGTGCCTGCGGTCAGACAGACCAGACAGACAGACAGACGGGCAAGAGCAAGAACGAAAGCGAGGAACAGAGAGAGACAGACAGAGGACCCGTATACAAACGGGTACGAAAATCGGTCGCTTTTGTCTCTGAAGTTATAGCACTAAATGTATTCATTAGCCATTAAGCAGGTTAAGCTCGTGGCTCTGTGCTGGACTCTCAAGTTTTTTCCACTCTAAACTTAACACACAGTTATGCTACACAATCCAGAGGTGTTACAACCTCGATACAATTGTGTGCTTCCGACTTTGTTGAAAGAACCACATATGATGAGGCTGGTGGTCAGGAGTGTACATGCTTTTACATATGGTGTAACAGTGAATGAAGGAGTTTTGTGTACGTGTAGTTTTTTGTGTGTGTACAGAAAGAAAAAACGAATAATCATCTTAGAGAGTAATAGGTATAGAGAAAGAGAAAGAGAGAGAGAGAGGAGGGGGGTATGATAGGCAGATATAGTGAGAGAGAGTGTCATGCACAGAGAGAAAGGTGGAGAGAGGCAGACAACAAGAGAGGGAGACATGCAGATATGCAGAAGGAGATAGAGCTAGCTAGACAGACAGAAAGAAAGAGAGAGCCCAAGAGAGACAAACAAACAGAAGGAGATGGAGATAGACAGACATACAGAGAGAGAGAGAGAGAGAGAGAGAGAGAGAGAGAGAGAGAGAGAGAGAGAGACAGAGATAAAGAATAAATGTGACCTCAAATGAACTTAAATAAACATGGCCATTACTCACTGTTTACTTGAGTATAGAAAGAGACAGAGAGTAAACACACACACACACACACACACACACACACACACACACACACACACACACACACTTTATTTCTCCAGGGCATTGTGGGTATTTCATGATCATATGAAGATGAGGCAGTGGTTTTAGCATGACGGCAGGACTGGCAGCTGTGTCCCAGCTGGGATCTGTGTGTGTGTGTGTGTGTGTGTGTGTGTGTGTGTTTTGAAATCCAGGGAGTTTGCACTGTAGTGTTAAATTTGCCTCATTGCCAAAGACCTTTAATTCAAAACACATTGTCTTACTGTGTTTGTATTTATTTTTTTTGTTATCCACCACTAGTCTTATCTCTAAATCTGATTAAATTTAATTTCCAAATACGCCGACATTGAAAATGTCCCTCTTTGCATGTCAGGTTTGTGGGTTAACGTGTTAAAGTCTCACTCTGTGGCACTAAAACACTTTTTTTCTCAGTTCACCATTTTGTCCGTTCACTCCATCCGGAACTTTCACGAAGTCTTAAATCTTCGCCCACTTCGCGATCATGATCACGTCACGTCATGTGTCTCAGAGAACGTTTCCTGTTGAAACGTACGAACACGTCAGTTTCCTTTTCTAACCCTATAAACCACACACACAGAGACTGGAAACACGTGAAACCACATCTCGTGTTTTTAAAACAGTTTTTTTTCCTGAATTTATTTTTCCATGTTTATAACCAAAATAAATCTCAGTTTCTTAAAGATGAGCGTGTTCACAAAAGCCGACTCTATTCGCGTTGGGGTTTTATTCTGACAAATATATTATACCACGTTAGCATTTTAATGACTGAAAGACTGGATATTCGGTTCTACTGAGTACAATGCTAATTGAAGGCTCATTTGCATAAATAAATGTAAAAAAACCCAAAAATAATCCTAGTAAGAATATTAGCAATGAGTAATTAAAAAAAGTACAATTAAATAATAATGAATAAACTGTAGATCTTTTAAACTTTCAATTATACTATAATTATTACCAGAAATTAAGGTCAATTTTTATGTATTAGAAAAATATAATGTTTTTGTTCCCTTAAAAAAAAATTTAAATATGTTTTTGAGAATTTAATTTGTAATGTATAATTTTGTTTGTGTTTTTGTAAACATATTTTCCCTCTTTTTATATGTTAAGTAAATAACAACATTAAATATTTAATGTGATATATATATATATATATATATATATATATATATATATATATAATTTTTTGTTTTGTTTTAAACATTGACTCATACTAGCGAAAGCCAGCAGTCCATGTGTCTCAGATCTTCTTTTCTTCCAGCAGTGATTTCATTTTTTATTTTGTTTGTTTTTATATTTTTTAAAAGAAAAGTTGTACTCCATAAAAGTGAGATCACAAGTTTTTTTTTCTTTTTTTAATTTATTTTTATTATTATTATTTATTTTTTTTTACAAATAAAATCTCTGCATAGCAAAGCCTTTTCTTTCTTTCCTTTCCTTTTCTTTTATTTCTATCAAGGACAGCTGTTGAGCTGTTTTTAGTGATGGTGCAGAGCATACACCCAAGATGACGACACACACACACACACACACACACACACACACACACACACACACACACACACACACACATATGAATGAGGTAAAACAGTTTTCTGGATGATTTAGGGACACATATGTTTTTTTTTCCCCACATCTGGACAGATTATTGCTAACCTGAATCTTAGAGATTCCCACCCTCAAAGAGAGCGAGAGAGAGAGAGAGAGGAAGATGGATGGAGGAGGGGAGTAAATGAGAAACACAGATGCCGTAAAGTAAATAAATACCTGGAGAAATTGGAACGAGCGACTGAAAGAAAATAAAATTCTGATTTCTATTTTTTTTTTAGACTGCTGAGAAAACGAACAACGTAACTGACAGATGTAAAATTAGCCTTCTTATTAAAGAGCTGTCCATTTCTCATTACTCGTTTCCCCTCCTCCTTTCATTTCTTACACACTACACTTCATTTTTGTTTTCCTTTTCCCTTTCTTTTTCTGCTGTTTTTTTATTCTTTTTCTTTCACCCTCGTTTTGCTCGGTTTCCCCTTTGTTTTTTTTTCCCCCTCTGATTTTTATTTTATTTATCATTTCCATTCTTCTTAAATTTTTTAATGAAATACAGATGAATACACTTCATTTTCTTTTTCCTAACCCTCTTATTCTTTCTTTCTTTCTTTCTTACTTTCTTTCTTACTTTCTTTCTTTCTCTTTAGTTTCTTTTCTTCTTTGCCTATAGTTTCATTTTTACAGAGGTTTCTCGCTGGTTTTGTCACCCGCGTGTTAATGACGTCCCTCAAACCCCCCCTTCACAGATACTGGTTTATTCACAAGACATGTGAATGTGAGAGTAAAGGTTTTGCCATTTTTATTAATGAATGTTAAAACGGAGTGGGCGGGGTTTTTGGGATCGTTTTGCTGTAACATAAGTTCAAACTAATCATTTGCTCTCTATTTAGCACATAATATAAAATATCATTGTTTTATAACAGGTTGTTTTGCTGGTAGTTTTGTCCATTTCAAAAGCTGGTAATGGATCTCCAGCAAGGAAAAGACATAGTGTTTTTAGTTCTAATCCGATAGGTCGGACTCTGAGTTAGAAAAACCTCAAATTTGAGATGGAAGTGAGTAATTAACAGCAGCCCGTCCCTGAATCCTGTGAGATCATCTCCTCTAACACAGAGTCTCCGATTGTATGGAGAGCTCGTCAAACCAGTCAGACCCTCTCTCTCTCTCTCTCTCTCTCTCTCTCTCACTCTTCCTTTTTTTTCTTGTTCTCCGTTCTTTCTTTCTAAATCCTCAACCTTCTTTTCTGTCTTTCATAAGACTTTCAGTCTGTTCTGAATTATCCTTGCATTCTCCCCACCCCTTTGAGACTTTTGCTTTTTCTTTCTCCCTCCCTATTTCTCTCTCTCTCTCTCTCTCTCTCTCTCTCTCTCTCTCTCTCTCTCTCTCTCTCTCTCTTTCTGTTCTTGAGTGGTCTTGACTCGTGCTCTTCACGTCTTGAGCACCCTACTTTCTCTCCCTGCGTTCTTATTCTGAATCTCTTCGTGCTCTGCGTTTCTCACACGGCACAACCGGCCCTCTCCGACAGGTTTCCCACCAGAAACGCCGCCAAATACGTTACGCCCCAGCCTTTTTTGGTTTCACACCAGATTCCCTCGCAAAAGCCAGTTTGGTGACAGGACGGCGTTTCAAAAGACTTCTGACTTGTTTTTGCAAGCAAGGCTTACAGTAACCGGATTAATCATCCTCGAAAGAGAGAAAGGAAAGATGTTGAGGTGACAATAAAATTTCTGGTTTGATTCGAGTTTTATTTATGCTTATGAGAATTGTGTGTGTGTTATTGCCTATCGAGCAAAAACCTGAGCACAGTCCCGAAACTTTCAAAGCTTTGAATCTTAAAAGAGTTTTCTCAGAAGAATACTTTCCTTGCACTTTACCCCCCAACTCCCTCATCAACGGTTTGTTACTTGCTGAACTGAAAGAAACAGAAAGGACAAAAAGGTTGTTGAATTTACCATCATTATTATTATTATTATTATTATTATTATCACTACACTTTCTTTGAGGTCTCTCAAACCTATTGTCAAACCCTGGCTGAGTGCCCAGCACGAACGTATTGTCTACGAGCCGGTTGTATTTTTATTTGATATTTTTTTTTCGGTCAAAGTGCAGGAAGTGAGTATTAGCACTGAGCGCACTTCCTGTGTGGAGATGTAACATGTCTCAAAGTGCCTGCACTGCTGTGAAATCATATGACCTGCCCGATCTGATGTCTGAGGGGGAAGTGGGAACTTAGGACGCATCAGCCATAATGGTGGAAAATCTTTCAAAGAGAATATTTATACGAATATCTCACTTGGTGTAGTTTAGTTGCAGATTTGAAAAGGCAGGTCTTCTAAAAATGTTTTTGAAAAATGTGCACAAAAACAAACCGCCGACCCTGAACATGCCTACTCGTCTTGCTGTGCAGTGACGCACAAGTCTCCAGAGAAAGATTTCCTGCACTGAAGATGAGAGAAAATGAGAGAGACTGTAAAAAAAAAAAATAAAAAAAAAAAATCATTCACTTATTTGTATGGATTATACCACAGAATGTGCAAACCTGATTTGTCAGAAGGTGTGCATTGTTTTCATATAAAAGCATGGCTTGGAAAGTAGTTGTAGCTAAAACATGACCTATATGTTTATATAATGCTCTCTCTCCATACGTTCCTACAGTAAAAGCTGTTTTATATTATTTTATTTATTTACTGTTTACAGAAGGAGTCTCCAGTGTCAACCTGCAGATACATATTCAGCATGATACAAAAGCTAAAATTCCTCCTTCGCTTTCCACCATTATTTATCATTAATTATTGAATCATAGACAAATCATTTATAACAATTTTAAATTGATAAAAAAAAAGACTTTTTTGTTTTTATTATGAGTGAGTGAGTGTAATGTTCCTTCATTCTCTTGTGGTGTTTTGCAGGCCTGCAGTGCGTGGATCTCGTGAACCCATGTGTGAACAATGCGAGCTGTGTCACCTTCACCAACGGAACGGGATACTGCAAGTAAGAGAACCACTCAGCTTCCTCTCGACACTGCTGACATTTTCTCTAACCACCTGAGAACTTACGGCTCACACACCTTCACACACAGACATGCACACACACCTAGAGTTCTTTTGAACTTTCTTCAGCATTCCTGAACAAATCTGGGAACAGAAGTCCTGAAGACACCGAAACAATCCTGAACACACCAAAGCAGTCATGATCACTGCTGAACAAATCTGAGCTTACAGGAGCACTCTTACTCACACCTGAGCACACTTACTCACACCTGAGCACACTTACACACACCTGAGCACACTTACTCACACCTGAGCACTCTTACTCACACCTGAGCACACTTACTCACACCTGAGCACTCTTACTCACACCTGAGCACACTTACTCACACCTGAGCACACTTACTCACACCCGAGCACTCTTACTCACACCCGTGCACACTTACTCACACCCGAGCAAACTTACTCACACTCGAGCACTCTTACTCACACCCGAGCACTCTTACTCACACCCGAGCACACTTACTTACACCTGAGCACTCTTACTCACACAGGAGCACTCTTACTCACACCCGAGCACTCTTACTCACACCCGAGCACACTTACTCACACCCGAGCACTTACTCACACCGAGCACTCTTACTCGCACCCGAGCACTCTTACTCACACCCGAGCACACTTACTCACACCTGAGCACACTTACTCACACCCGAGCACACTTTCTCACACCTGAGCACACTTACTCACACCCGAGCACACTTACTCACACCCGAGCACTCTTACTCACACCCGAGCACTCTTACTCACACCCGAGCACACTTAGTCACACCCGAGCACGCTTACTCACACCCGAGCATGCTTACTCACACCCGAGCACTCTTACTCACACCGAGCACTTTTAGTCACACCTCACACCTTAACACTCTTACTTACACCTCACACCTGCGCACACTTACTCACGCCTGAGCACGCTTACTCGAACCTCACACCTGAGCACTCTGAGCACTCTTAGTTACACCTGAGCAAACATGAACGCTTCTGACCACACATAATCATGCATTAATAAATGGATAGATAGACAAAGAGATGATTGATTGGATGAAGTAGAGTAGATATCTAATGAACAGTTACACAGTCATATGGAAAATGGGTAAATAGATGTAAAGATGGATGGATGGAAAGATAGGTGGGCAGACAGGTAAATGGATTGATGGATGAGGTGGATGGACAGATCAAAGAAATGGGTATATAATTAAGGAAGTAGATGTGCAGACTAATGTGTGGATAGATGATGGTGGACAGACAAAGAAATGGATAGAATGATAGTTGGATAGATGGATGGATGGATGGATGGATGGATGGATAAATGAACAGAGAGAGAGAAAAAAATCGAGAAACCCAGCCAGGATGGAAAGTAGAGAAGTGTGTGTGTGTGTGTGTGTGTGTGTGTGTGTGTGTGTGTGTGTGTGTGTGTGTGTGTGTAAGAGTTTATTTGGTCCTGGTCCTGTTTTTTATATTTCTCTGGTCCTGACTATTAGTTCTCTATGTAAATAATATATTTATTAAATAATGTTTTTTTTTTCATCTAAGAAGGCAAATGTTCAGTATTTGCTTAACATGTTTTTTTTGTCAAGCACATTCTCACGATCAGCCTTAGTGATTTGTATGCAGGCAAAAAAAACATGCAAATTGCAAAAAATACATTAAAAAGGCGTTAGGTGTTTGAGCAGGAAGTTTTGAATGTCAAAGTTCTTAAGTTCTTAAGTTTTGAGAGTTCATGCGACGCCTCACTGGTTTAAGATATTTCTGATGTCTCCATGTGTAATTGTGCCTAAACTTTAAAGCGGCCTGACACGCCTAGGTTCATCCGCCAGGTCACACCCTCCGCAACATGACCTATCGGGTTGCCTTAACCCCCCCAAAAAAACAACAAAAAAAACCAAAAAAAAAAACAGGTCTGTTCACTGCTGAGGTTCGTTTACAAACTTAACCATACTGAGGTTTCGTCATTAATTCAATCGCAATATTGTTTAGTACATGGTGCATGCATGAAAAAGCTGTCTAAGCAAATTAACGCTGGATAATCGTATTAATTGGTAGATTCAATCGGTCATGTGTGAGCGCCAAAGCAGGCTGAGAATTGTTTAAGATTTCTTTCTTGTGATCCAGTTCATCTCAGAGCAGTTCAAAACGATTTTGGTGATGTGCCCACGGTTGGCTCTCTTAATAACTCTTACAGAAATCGAATGTACGCCTCTAATCATCGTCTTGTTGTATGGTGAAGTCGTTTCCAATGAGCCGCAGTCCAGACGGAATTGCGTGGTGTTGACATATGGAATGGGAGCCATGTTGGTTCAGGATTCCTTTTACTTACTCTGGAATAAGTCTCCAACCTTCCCTGTCCTCCATGTTTGACTGAGAACATCATCTCTCCGGTTCCCTGTCTCACACAAGTTCTTCTCCTAAAGCCAGAAATGTGACACATTTGACTCCCCTATTAAAAGAATTGTTATTGCAAAGAAGCTAAAGGAAGCTAAAGCTAAGAAGCTAAAGGAACATGTCTGTGTAAAAAAAAAAAAAAAAGCTATATATATATATATATATATATATATTGAGAGAGAGAAATTGTCAATATGTAGATGTTTAGATATGTAGATTAATCTTCTTTGTTCTGCACACAGTGTAGTGAGGTTTTGTTCGCACACACAGTTATAAACGAGATGAATTTTGAATCTTTTTCTATTTTTTTTCTTTTCTTTTTCTATTATTTTTAAAGAACTGAATATTGTTCTCCCAATCAAGTGAAGCAGTAGGTTAGTGTGCAGCTCAAGTGCTACAGCAGGAAAACCGGTGCAAGGAACAACACTGTACATCCTCCAGCTATTTTATTAAAGACAGAATGTTCGCTAACACACACGACTGTTTTTCTAAACTCCAGCAATGTGTGCAGCAACATCACCTGCTGGAGAATGTTCTATAATTGTTTGTATGTTTAGGTTTAGGGAAATCAGATTAAACATGCAAGTCATCTTCATGATAATTAGTGTGTGTGTGTGTGTGTGTGTGTGTGTGTGTGTGTGTGTGTGTGTGAGTGTGATTGTTGTTTAGATTACCCTCAGTGGGTTTTTTTTTATGTTTGCATGACAACTCTGAGGTTCACAGTTTCTATTGTCTATTTATTCGTT
>NC_060900.1:25103665-25196165 GCF_014805685.1 Silurus meridionalis
TTCTGCCGTTGCTCAGTGCTTTTTCCCCTCTCGCTCCCCTTTGGTTTTAATCATTTCGTTCCTACCGCGCTTTTCTCCCCGCTCCGTGTTTTCCCAGTTGTGGTTTTTCTTCTCTGCTGAAAATGATGGAAAGTAAGGAGAGAGAAGTGGAGGCCAAGGAACGAGGAAGGGAGAGAACGAGGGAGAGAGGGCACTTCTAAAAATAAGAGCCTTTTTGGAGAAGAAGCAGGGAGTGAAAAAGAAAGACTTTGACTTTTTCTAAAGGTCTTTAATTAACCTCTTTTAGAAAGAAACTCCGAGTAGCTTTGAGAAGCAGATTTTTATTAAAAGCAAAAGAACTGAAAGATGGAGAGAGAGAGAGAGAGAGAGAGAGAGAGAGAGAGGTAAAACGAGTGGAATTTATGCCCAGCCATGTTTGTCGTCCACATTTGTTCTGAAACCTCAGAACTGTTTCGGCTTTTAACATTCACAGCAGTGTTTTAAGTGCTGCTTGACTTTCAGATGTGATTAGATAGCCTGTGTGTGTGTGTGTGTGTGTGTGTGTGTGTGTGTGTGTGTGTGTGTGTGTGTGTGTGTGTGTGTGAGAGCGAGAGTGAGCGAAAATAAGAGGGGAAAGAGACAGCATGGCATTTTCAGATTTAAGGTCTGAGTAGGTGGAGAAGTTGATATGAAGAGAGTGAAGGGAGAAGAAATGCAGGATGAACAGATATTTCTTTTTTTCCTCCCACACACCCCCCCCACACCCATTGTAGACATGGGAAGGTGAGGGGAAGAGTTGAGGGAGAAAAAGCGAGAGAGAGAGAGAGAGAGAGAGAGAGAGAGAGAGAGGAACGAAGTAAGGGAATGAGTGAAAATGGGGGGGCTAATGAGAACCATCTGTAGAAATCTGACACCTTAAGCAAGAGAGAGAGAGCGAGAGAGAGAGAAGAAATTTATGAAGGATAACAAAGAAAGCCATAGATGAAATTAGCTGCTGGTGCTTCATGCCAGGTTTCTGTTTGGTCAGTAAGTGTTCTTCACTCTCGCTTTATCAGCAGAAAGAAAGAAATGGGAGGGTTAAAAGAGTGAAAAAAATTTGAGTGAGAGAGAAACACAAAAAGGAATGAAGGAAGAGTGTAGAGGGACATGTCAAAAAAGTGCAAAAGACATTGAAAAATAAAAGCAAGAAACCATAAAACGATGGCCAAAGGAGGAATAGAGAAGAGCGAAAGCCTAGAAGAAAAAGAGCAATAAAAGAATCAAGTTGGGGAAGAGAGAGAGAGAAAATATTCAGTGTATAGAGAGAAAGAATGAGGCCAGAGAATAATTTGAAGGATTTGTGTGTTTGTGTGTGTATAAGACAAAAGTAGGGAACACTCTTAAAGTTAGGGGTGTCGAGTAGTGTTTATGTTGACACTCTGTGTTTGATCAGGTGTTTGTACGCCACTCGCTCTCCGCTCCGACTTTAGCGGCCCTGAGTTCAACCTTGCACAATCCCTCCATTTCAACCCCCATACCTCTTTAAACTTTGTCCCTTCTTTGACCTCGTCTCTTCATTCATTTATTTATTGTGTCTTATTCATCTCAAGAGCAAAAAACAAAACAAGTGAATGAATATTTACAGCTGCTATAAGGTAAGCGAGAACAGGAACTAACATTCAAATCATTCAAATGTAGCTATAAATGGATAATAACTACAACAGTCATACCGGAGGAATAAAAATTTTTTTGTAATTTTTTTGTTTGTTTTAACTATCAAATGTCTGCCAGCCAATCAGAAGAGAGTATTTTCTATGGGTAGTTTGTTTGTTTTTGAGTGGGCAGTAGGTAAAAAAAAAAAAAGAGTTGCGTCCCAAATGATTTTATTGATGCTCACACTGGGAGGGTGTGTTTGTGTTTGTGTGGAGGAGAGGGGGGGGTGTTTTATTCTGTTTTCCTAACACTCATGAGGCGCATCTGTCAAGCTGGTTTAGCAATCACGGCTCGACAAAGGTGACAATCTTTAAAAAATGTGTGGGTATGAGCTCGTAAAGGCTGTTTTTGTAATTAAACACGAAGCCTCCAGCGTCTTTAATGGAGCAGAGCTAATGGACAGCAATAAAACCAGTTAAGCACAAAAGGGAAAGTGGATGTGGATCGTCCCAGAGCGACAGTTCTGACCCTGATTTAGGTCACCAAGTGTGAGTTCTCGCTCTGAAGTGGGACACCGTGCTTCTCACACACACACACACACACACACACACACACACACACACACACACACACACTCACACATTTGAACAGACTTATTGTATAATGTTTTTTTTTTTTCTTTTTCTTCAGTCTTAAGATCTATGCATCTTGATATTACAGTGTGAATGTAGTGTTAATAAAAGATTGCGCCGCCCCTAATTGTAACCTTAACCTCAAAAACCTACAAAAGGAAATCCTTTAAATGTTCTTTGAAGTTTTTATGTATCAAGGGAACATTTGTAATGATAGACCTGCAAAAACACTATTATACTAAGCATAAAAATACACTCAAAATCTTTAATGTATGTGTAAGAGTCAGGTGTAACATCGGTTGATTAAAGACTGTAAAAACGATTCTCCCTCCTCCGCACAGACTGCCGTGTCATGCCGTGTCATGCCGTGTCCTGTCGGGTTGCGCTGACTCATCTAGCCGGTTGGCAGTGAGGAAATTAACAAGAAAAAATACGATTAAGAATAAACACCACGCCGGAACATGGCCAGCTGTGAAGGCCCATCCAGGGGGTTATATAGACCTTGTTTTAATTGGTCACCCAGTGTTTGCTGATTATTTGATGGCATGCCGCTCTTCTTTCTGTTCCTCTTTTTACATCACATGTTTTTTCCTTTTTCTCTTGTCTTTTGTGTGTCTCTCAGCTTCTAAAGTAATACCAAAGTAAAACCCACTCAGTGTTCCCTTTTTACAGGAATACTTGGGTAATATTGTCAATAATAAACGTCAATGACTCATGGTGAGGGTTTAGGGGTGAGAGACAGGAATGAGAAACAGGGAAGGAGAGAGGGAGACAAGTGAGTTAGAGAAAGAGAGAGACAAATGAGAGGTGGGTAAAAAGACAGGTGAGAGGCAGAGAGAGAGAGAAAAGTGATAACCAGGGAGGGAGAGACACAACTGAAAGACAGGGTAAAGTGTGATGAGGGATGTGCAGGGAGAGAGAAAACAGAGAGGCAGGCAGAGGGACATGGAGGTAGAAACACAAGTTAGAGAGAGAGAGAGAGAGAGAGAGAGAGAGAACTAAGGTATATGGGGAGAGAGAGAGAGAGAGAGAGAGAGAGAGAGAAATGACAGACTGAGAGAGAACTGAACTGTTGTCTAGTCTAGTAAATGATTCAGTCGTTATTAAGATTTCCCTGCTCAGTGATTTCAGGGTTTGAAAATGGTGAGACGATATCATGGAGATCATGGTTCAGAAGAACTGGTCTACTAAATCTATCTCCTCTGCCCCCTCCTAAAGTTTTAAACACTCTAGTCTATCTTTTCTGTTGGTAAAATAGGACACCCCTGTCTCTGACTTCAGTCCTACTAAAAAGTTGCCTTTCTGAGGAATTTTTTTTTTTCCTTTTCTTGGGAAGTTAAAGTAAAAGGTACCGGGCACCATTGTTCTTCCTGATTTTGGAGATGTGAGATAGAGAGAGAGAGAGAGAGAATGAGCAGTCATTGGGAAATAATGTAGAGTAAGTGAAGGAGTGGTAAGAGTTAGAAATGGTCAGGGATATTTAATAGATATTGAGAGTAATAGAGGAGATTAAGAGAGAGAAAGAACAGCAGAGTGGAGGATTGAGGGAGAAAGAGAGAGAAATGGATGGCCATTGTTTCACCAGTGCTGTTTTGCAACGCTGTAATTTCTCTTTTTTGTGTCATACTCTGGAAGGTCTTCAGTAAAATAACGCAATGCAGATACACATCCTGCTGTGACCTTACAGGAATACACGCACACACACACACACACACACACACACACACACACACACACACACACACACACACACACACTCTCACTCTTGTCTTGTGGCTCAGAAGTGCACTATGTGCGCATTTCAGATTTTGAAACAACTTCAATAGTACCCGCAGACAGACTGGTTCTCTCTCTCACACTCTCTCTCTCACACACACACACACACACACACACACACACACACACACACACACACACACACAGAAGTTTGACCCTTGAAATATTTTTCTTACTGTTCTGTTCACGATTAATGCTGAATTAGCATTTCCATGTGCCTGCTTCTGTATTTCTGACCTCTTGATTTCCTTTGATTGGGTGTGCCACACACACACACACACACACACACACACACACACACACAGGCCGATTATGCAAAATTATTATTTTGGTAGATTCTTAATAAAAGCAAAAATATTTTGCAATAAAGTTAACGCGTGTGTGTGTGTGTGTGCAGGTGTCCTACAGGGTACCTAGGTGAGTACTGCCACCATAAGGACCTGTGTCAGCCAGAATACTGTTTAAATGGAGGAAGCTGTAGGATGGTGAGCGGTCTGCCCAGTGCCCTTGTGTGTGCGTGTCCGCCTGGGTTTAATGGCCCACGCTGTGAACAGCAAATCAACTCCTCCTGTTACCCCAAAAACCCTTGCAAGAACGGGGGCACCTGTTCCCTTCTGTCTACTGACCTGTACATATGCAAGTGTGCACTAGGATGGACAGGTATCATTATATACTCATTATATAACTTCTCTCACCCGCCTGTCTTTCACTTTGTCGTTCTGCTTCTCTCTCTCTCTCTCTCTCTCTCTCTCTCTCTCTCTCTCTCTCTCTCTCTCTCTCTTTGTGTCATTCTGGCTGATATTCTGCTTCTCTGTCTGTCCCTCTATCATTTTGTCTGTCCTTTTGTCTATTTCTCTCTCTTTTTCTGTTCATCTTATTCTCTGTCTCTCATCTTATTCTCAGTCTTCGTTTTCATCGTCTCTCTCTGTCCTCTTTGTCAATCCTTCCTTCCCCTTTGTTAACCATATATCATTAATATAGAATTCATTGTAAAGAAAATTATATAAATGAAATGGTTGAGTTTAAACAAAATGTAAGCACTTAGATTTTTCTGAATTATTGTACTGTGTGTGTGTGTGTGTGTGTGTGTGTGTGTGTGTGTGTGTGTGTGTGTGTGTGTGTGTGGTCTCTCTCCCAGGCAAACACTGTGATCTAGTGGACAGCTGTGTGTCTTCTCCGTGTGCCAACGGAGGAGCCTGTACCTCTCTTCGTGATGGAACGTTCTTCTGCACGTGTCCTTCTGGCTATGATGGGTCTCGCTGCCTGAACGACGTAGACGAGTGCGCACTGGAGCCGGCAAAATGCCTTAACGACGGAGTGTGTGTGAACGTCCCTGGCTCGTACCGATGCAACTGCGCCACCAGGTTTACAGGCTCCAACTGCGAAAAGCTGTACATTCCCTGTTCTCCGTCACCCTGCATGAACGGTGGAACCTGCAGACAGACGTCTGAGACCAGCTACTGGTGCCACTGTCTTCCAGGTGAGGGAGGGAGAGGGAGAGGTAGAGGGAGAAAGAGAGAGAGAGAGAGAGAGAGAGAGAGAGAGAGAGAGAGAGAGAGAGAGAGAGAGGATAGACAGGTAGACAGGTTAATGATAAGATTGGAGAGAGGATTAGTGTCACCGATCGAGGACGGTTTTGCTAACAATAAGAAATGAACAATATGAGGGAGAAAAAAAAACAAACTAAAATGACATATAAGATCAGGAAGCAGAAACAAACAAAGAGTCCATGAGATGGGCACAGAATCGGGTTTCTCCTGGGCATTCCTGAAGACGCATTCTGTTGAGGAGCATTCCTACATCACCAGAAAGCTTGGGCTTTGTACATTTAAAGCTTGAAGCTTGTTTTGAAAGAGATCGAAGCAGAGATGATCTGCAGCTTAACAATCCTCCCAACATACACTGGTATTCAAATGTTGGTTCTGTATGTGCAGAACCGCCGTCAGAATGAAGAGTTCTTATTTCTGAAGTGACGAAACACGTTTTGTGACTTTGTGATACAAATGACCTCCATACGTTTAACGTGTAAAACAGGAGAGAAAACACTATTACTACTAATAATATACCAGCAATAATTAATAATCCACACTCTCTTAAGTAAGGAACTAATTTAAAGAGAGGGAAAAATAGAGTTAAGGTAATAGGAAATAATTATTGTTAATGTTTTTATTCTGTGATGATTTTGGTCATAATGATATTATTATTAATATAATTATTATCATTATCATTATCATTATAATTCATTATGCTATGATTTAAGTAACTTCTAAGAGAGGATGTAAAGCAGAGAAAATGATAAAGATTTATAGAAAACAATTAATTAATTTATGTATTTATTGTTATTGGTATTATTAGTAGTATTTACGTATTTTTAATGCTAGTACTTTTAGTATTGTTCCTGTTATTATTAATATTATAGTGGAATTTTTTTGCAGAAATGTATAGCTATTATTTTAATTATCAATAGTAGCAGTTCGACTTATAGTGTCTCTTTTTTTTCTTTGTGTATATGGGACACCCCCCCCCCCCTCCTTTTTTTAAACAAAAGTCTTAAAATCTTTTTCATACCATATTATTAGTATTATTATTAGTGCCCACATTCTAACCTCTCTGCCTTCATTCTTGATCTAAGCTCTGTGTGTGTGTGTGTCACTGAAGTGTTTGGATTTCAAACACAGGAATTCCTTTTCCGAGTTTCAAGTTTAAAGGAGAGTGCATTGGCACAACAAGGCAGCAAGCCGTGACCGGTGTCTTCCCCCGAGGTGGAGAACCTGAGCTGTGGGAAAGAGATTTATCAAAAAAAAAAATAATCTTGCCAGAGAGAGTGATGAGTGTTTAATAATGAGTGTGTATGATTAGGATCTGCTTGTCAGGAGAAAGAAAGAAAGAAAGAAAGAGAGACAGAGATGAGATAATAAACCACTGAAATATAGGCAGTTAATTAAGGGTTTGATGTGATTTCTTTCTGTAATAAATTATCGCCTGTTTCCGTTCCCCTATTTGCAATCAGGATTCAATGGAACGAACTGCGAGGTGAACATCGACGACTGTCCAGATCATCAGTGTCAGAATGGAGGAACCTGCATGGACGGAGTGAACACCTACAACTGCCAGTGTCCTCCTGAGTGGACTGGTG
This sequence comes from Silurus meridionalis, assembly GCF_014805685.1. Lineage (NCBI taxonomy): Eukaryota > Metazoa > Chordata > Actinopteri > Siluriformes > Siluridae > Silurus > Silurus meridionalis. Next base: position 25,110,821 of record NC_060900.1, read on the forward strand.
GGATTTTTATTCTTTTCCAATTATTGTGTGTGTGTGTGACTGACAGAGGAGAGCGATTAACAGATTTATAGTTTTCTTTTTAATCCCTGTTCATCAAATTTTTAGGTCAGTTTTGCACGGACGATGTGGATGAGTGTCGCCTGCAGCCCAACACCTGTCAGAACGGCGGCACGTGCAGCAACACGCCCGGAGGCTACACCTGCGTGTGTGTGAATGGTTGGAGCGGCCCGGATTGCTCCGAGAACATCGATGATTGTGCTGTGGGACCCTGCTCGGCCGGCTCCACCTGCCTCGACCGCGTCGCCTCCTTTTTCTGCAGCTGCCCCTTCGGCAAAACCGGTGAGCGTCCGAGTCAGAGTCGAATTGATTTGTTTCACACATCATATGCAGCAGCGAAAACCTTCCATAAAAGAAATACGGCAACACCTGACAGCTTAGCAATCTAGACTTCTTTCACTTGAATGAAACCTCTTGCTATGGACTTTATCACATTTCTTTCTGATGGCCTTTGATCAGGTTTGAGTCTCTTAGTTCAAGTGAAGGGAAAATTACATCTGTCTCCGGTTACCAGTGTTCCTTCCTTGGATTCCTTTTGATAGATACTGACCACTGCAGACCAGGAACATCCTACAAGAGCTGCAGTTTTGGAGATGCTCTGAACCTCATTATATGACCCGTTATTCACTTTACTGCCCATAATGTTATAATGTCATAATGTTGTGCTTGTGATCAGTGTGTTTGCCTCGCATCTCGAATGTTGTTGCTTGTTGTTTCGCCATCAGTCACCATCTCTGTGACATTCATAAACGAATATATCAAATCAGTTCACAGTTTACTCTTGCTCCAAGCATTGCAGAAGTAACAAAATGATGCTGAAGCCTGATCAGGTTTGCACTCTGTTAGATGTTCTCACTGATACGGACTGCGTGTGTGTGTGCAGGTTTGCTGTGTCACATCGATGATGCGTGCATTAGTAACCCGTGCAGGAAGGGCTCTCAGTGTGACACCAATCCCGTGAATGGCAAATTCAACTGCAACTGTCCTTTCGGATACAGAGGCAGCACCTGCAACGATGACATCAACGAATGCACCATCGGTGAGGCTAAAGAGTTTCGCAGCAATCTTTCTGTCACACGCTTTGTTACTGTTCTTTGAAATGACATGCTTTCTGTTATCTCTCTTTGCTCACTAATTCAAGTCCTCTTCAAAGCTTTGTGTATCAAGGTATCTGTCACCTTCTTTTGAACCCGCCCTTGCAGCCAGTTGCAGGAGAGATAAAGGCTTCCTCTACCACATTTCTTTCCATTTTCTTCGACACGAGAGGGACAAAAGTCCTTGACAAATTTGTATTGTAACGAACACGAATAATCAACTGATAAATGCTACTAAAGAGCCGTTCTTTTAGCTTTGTAGCACGTAGTCATAAAGGTCCGGCGTTACGCTCATAACAAGCAAAACAAGTTTTATTTTAATACAAGTAGAAAACAAGAAAAAAAAAAAAACTGACAAAAAATACTTTTTTTATGTAAAACAATGAATTATAGAACTTGCTAAAAAAAAAGATCTGTTTGGATTCGGATTGGTCAGTTATGTTTTTTTTTTTTTATAATTTTCTTTAATTATTCTTTTTATTTCTATTTTTAATAACAGCATGACCTTGTTTTTATATTCTATTGTTTCTATGGTAACAGCTCATTTGTTGAGAATGTTATTTATTTATGAATTTTTTGAAAGAGACTTTTTTGTTATTAAATAAAATTATGGAAGGAGTCTCCAGTGCTAGCATTTTGTAACAGTCAGAGGTAAAGCTGTAACTTTTTGTTTCTGTTTATAAATAACTGTTGATATTTGCTATAACAGAGGGAAGAACGGAAAAGAAACACTTTAAAGAAATGTATAGAAAAGAAGAAGCCTCTCACCCGAGCAAGTTTTTCTTTTTTTTTTTTTTTTTTTTCCTTTTGCCTTTTTTTTGTTTTTGATAATCTGATCATCTCTTGTTTGTGTCTTAGTGAACCCTTGTGAGCATGGTGGCACGTGTGAGAACACCGAAGGCTCGTTTATTTGTAAGTGTGCACGTGGTTATATGGGTCCCCGGTGCGAGCAGGACGTAAATGAGTGCGGCTCAAACCCATGCCAGAATGATGCCACTTGTCTAGACCAGATCGGTGATTACACCTGCATCTGCATGCCAGGTGAGAACATGTACACACACTCACACACACATGCACACACACAGACTGGGCTGCATATTACATATATAATTGTGTATTATATGTAATTGCTTGATACTTTAAACACTGACCTCTCCATGTCTGTGTGTGTGTGTGTGTGTGTGTGTGTGTGTGTGTGTGTGTGTGTTTGCAGGCTTTGAAGGAGTCCACTGTGAGATTGAAGTGGACGAGTGCACCAGTTCTCCATGCCTCAACAATGGAAAGTGTAGGGACCAGGTCAGCCGTTTTGTCTGCGAGTGTCCTCAGGGTGAGAGACAAACACACACACACTGTTTCTCTCACACACTCACACTCACACACACACACACACACACACACACACACACACACACACACACACATATGTGCACCTTGCTTTCGATGATTGACCCTATTATCTAATATTATTGGTATTGTCTTTTTGATAATTGTTTCAAGTAAGAGTGTGTGTGCGTGTGTGCTTTGCTTCATCAGGCTTCACAGGAGAGATGTGCCAGATAGACACTGACGAGTGTGCGAGCACGCCCTGCCAAAACGGAGCCAAGTGTATCGATCAGCCCAACGGATATGAGTGCGAGTGTGCAGAAGGTACCAGAATGCTACGGTGTAAAACATTTCACAACTGTCTTACTCTCACACATGCGCACACACACACACACACACAAATACGCTGATAAATCGATTCTCATTACTAGTTTTGCAAAGGGGTGGAACATTTTCAGTAAATTCCCAGAAACTTTTCATGGGACCTTCAACTGGGAGATTTTTGGAAATATTCCAAGTTGGAAACTTACCAGGAAGTTATGTGAATTTACAGGAAATTATGGTCATTTATGGGAATTAATTAGAAATTTGGGGAAATGTATATAAACTGTATCATATAAAACAAGTATAAACATTTTGTTTGGTCATAAGATGAAGTCAAGTCAAGCTGACGTGCATTTAAACTAATACAGATTTTAAAAATTACATTTTTGACTTTGATTTAATTGTTAGATATAATTTTGTTGCCCAATATCTTTCACACAACACAAGGAAGTTTTAAACATGGATTTTTGCAATATTAATGTAGTTTACATGAATACTCACATTTTTGATATTTTGTGTGCAAGATTCAAGAAATGATGTTATGGAGGAATGCACAGTAAATAAATTCCCAGTTTATTCACAATTTTCCAGTCGGGAAAATTCCTGGCATTTTGCAATCCTACTCATAACCCCCTTCTCTAGGTTTCACGGGTACCCTGTGTGCGGAGAACATTGACGACTGTAACCCAAAGCCATGTCACTATGGGGTGTGTAAGGACGGCATTGGTATGCACACGTGCGAGTGTTACCCGGGTTACATGGGTCAGATCTGCAGCGAGCAGATTAATGAGTGCTTAAGCAACCCATGCCAGAATGGAGGGCGCTGCATCGATCGGGTCAACAAGTACCTGTGCCACTGCTTACCCGGAACCTCTGGTGAGACTCTCTCTCCTCTCTCTCTCTCTCTCTCTCTCTCTCTCTCTCTCTCTCTCTCTCTCACACACACACACCTACACACAGATTTTTGAGAATCTAAGAAATATTGCTATATATGGGCATCATGGACATATTCATATTGACATATTTCAGACATATTAACATCTGGCCTTAAATGGTAAACAACATGGAGTCGTGGCAGTGCTTGTTATGAGCGTGTCAGAAGGTCAAGAAATAAAGATTCTGTTGTTCTTATTATCAAATAAGTAAATATATCAAATATACAAGTACATGTGCACATTCTATCATTTAGAAACTGTGTGTAAAAAATAAAATAAATCCGGTGGTGGGTTTGGAAACGTGTAGCTTAACATACACGTTAACATTCAAGTACCTAATTATGTTACAAATGGTTCAAACGATCTCTCTGCTTTTTCCGTGGTTTTTAGAAGAAGAGAAACGTAAGATATTAAAACTATTAGAAATATTTACTTACTGATTACAGAGTCTAGAGTCAGTTCTGAGCCAAGAACAATGATTTGTGTCTGTGTGTAAACTTTAGCCAAAACTATAGAAGAAAGATGATTATTATTATTATTATTATTATTATTATTATTATTATTATTATAAGGACCTCGCACTTTCATGGGATTATGGAAGTTTGGTTCACAAAGCTAATTTGCTTGTGTGCGCTCTCTCTCTCTCTCTCTCTCTCTCTCTCTCTTTCTCTCTTTGTGTCTGCATGTTTCTCTTTTTCTCTATTTCTTTTTGTGTGTCCTTCTTTCTCTCTTTCTTTGTGTCTCTCTTTGGGTCTGCATGTCTCTCATTCTTTTGTGTCTTTCTCTCTCCTCTGTATCAATCATTCCTTCTCTCCTTGTGTCTCTCTTTCTTTCAATCTGTCTTTCTTTCTTTGTCTCTTTATCGTGTGTGTGTGTGTGTGTGTGTGTGTGTGTGTGTGTGTGTGTGTGTGTGTGTGTGTGTGTGTGTACCACGTAGTGATGCACAAATTCCCCTAGTGGATCTTTGTAGTATTGCACTAGTTTATCCAATTATTGTTATACAGTTCTACAGTTTATACTGTTTTATTTATCTACTTTATTTGTATCCTTATATCCTTTTTTCATGCTTAACTGTTGGACAGTCGTATAAAGCATTTCACTGCATGCCATACTCTGTATGTGTGTGTATGTGACAAATAAAATTTTAACTTTGAATTTTAACTTTGAAACTAATGAATGAATTATCATGGTAACAATTAAATGTGTGTCTATGTGGGATTAATGGGACCTGTGTTTGTGTGAGTGTGTGTGAGAGTGTGTGTGTGGACACTGATACATGCCATTCAGGTTTTTCTGCTCCCATCTTCTAGTGTGAGATTTACATCCTCTATGTCTATACAGGTGTGAACTGTGAGAACAACCCAGATGAATGCATCAGTAACCCCTGTCAGCATGGAGCTTGTGTGGATGGAATTAACAAGTACAAGTGTGAATGCGAGCCTGGATACACAGGTATACACACACACACACACACACACACACACACACACACACACACACACACACAAAACATCTATTTTTGTGTTGCTTTTTCTTTTGCCCTTCATGTTTTTATCCCTCTCTCTATCTGTACTGTTATTACTTCATCTTACATCTCTCTCTCTATCTCCCCCTCCTTCTTTCAATCCGTCCTCTGCTGTTTTACCTCTCCCTTTCATTTCATGTCCCTTCTCTTTAATCTTTTCCATCTCTCACTTTTCATTTTCTTTCTATGCTTCTCTCTCTCTCTCTCTCTCTCTCTCTCTCGCTCTTGTCCTTTTCCCCACACTTTTTAATCTTTTTCTGTCTTTCTTATCCCTCACTCTTTTCATCTTTTCTTTATATCCTTCTCTCTTTCTTTGTCTTTTGAAATGTCTTTCCCACTCTTTCTTCTTTGTTCTGTCATTGTTTTCTTTTTTTCTTTTACATTTTTGATACTTTCCATCTCTTAATCCTTACTTTATTCTTCCTTCAACATGCCTTCCACACTCTGCATCTCCCTCTTGTCTCTCCCTCCATTCTCTGTCTCTTCTCTGTTCTTTTTATTTCCTATCCTTTTACCCTTCTGTTTTTCTTTAAATGTAATGCTTTTTTTTTTGCTTTTCCCCCTCCACATCCATCCCTTCATTTCTTCACTGTTTTCGGTCTGTTCTTGACCTTGCCCTTTGCTTGTATCCCTCAGGCGAGCGGTGCAGTGTGGAGATAGACGAGTGCAGCTCAAACCCGTGTCTCAGCGGAGGGACATGTGTAAATAAAGTAAATGGGTTTGAGTGTCAGTGTCCTCCGGGGACTCACGGCCTGCTGTGTCACTCCGGAGCAGATCACTGTGCCCCACAACCCTGCCGTAATGGGAAGTGTGAGGAGGTGCAGAATGGGTACGAGTCTGCCTTATTTTCATCTGTTCATTACACTGTTCTTTTGTAAACTGCTTGATAAATTAGGCCAGAATGATTTACCTTTATTTTCAGTTTGCTGGTGAATTTTAATATATATATATATTTGTATGTGTGTGCGTGTGTGTGTGTGCATGTGTGTGTAGGTACCGTTGTGTGTGTTTCCCTGGCTACGAGGGTCAGAACTGCGAACAGGAGAAGAACGAATGCGAGTCAAACCCCTGTCAGCATGGAGCAGCCTGCCTGGATGCTGTGAACTCATACACCTGCAAGTGTCTGCTTGGGTATACTGGTGAGTGTGTGTGTGTGTGTGTGTGAGATCAGCGCATGTGTTATTTATATTGCATATTTATACATGATTATTACAGGTTTATAAGCAATAAATCTTTGTTCAACTTAATTAATGCCTTTGTAAAATATGTTGATGCCTCTTTAATATCTCTCTTTTTATCTCTGTCTTTCTCTCCTTCCTGCTCTGTCTCTGTCTTTCAATTTCTTTCTTTGTTTTTCTGTCATTTCTCTCCATCTCTCTTTCATGCCGCTCTTTTTTTTATTTTTATATTCCTTTGTTTGTTTCTATCTGCCGTTCTTTTTCTCTCCACCTCTTTTTTTCTTGGTCTCTTTGTCTCGTTTGTCTTTCTTACTGTCTTTCAATTCATCTCTCTCTCTCTCTCTCTCTCTCTCTCTCTCTCTCTCTTTCTCAGGTGTGAATTGTGAGATCAACATTAACGAGTGTCAGTCAAACCCCTGTGAGAACAAGGGCACCTGCATTGATGGAATTAACAGCTACACCTGCAATTGCCCTCTGTCTTACACAGGTACACACACACACACACACACACACACACACACACACACTCTGATATATTCCTTGACGAGTCAAGTATAGTTAAAATCCCAGATTTACACAAGTTTAAGTCTGCCCCATGCTGAGTATATGTTTCCTACCACAGTCTGATATACACTATATTGGCAAAATATAGTTGCACATGGTGTGTATATATAAGATCATTTTTCCACATGTGTATATAACCTTCATAACCAACGTACACAATATCTCTTTTATTGTATATAATCACCCCTATATATACTGTTTATTTATATATTTTTATTGCTCATTATGATATTCATTCATCTGTTATTATTTGTATTTATCATATATCATAGCCTTATCATCCTGTACATATGTAAATATTTTACACTGCTCCCAGTGAACATCTGGTTGGATGCTAACTGCATCTTGTTGCCTTTGTTGACAAATTTGAATCTAATCTAAAACGTCTGCGGACAGTATGGCATGTTCTTTTTGAGAATCGGATTTCACATTTATTTCCAAATTGCTCTTATAATTCCTTCCACTCTTCAGGGAAGATGTTCCCCTAGATTTTGGTGTGTAGTGTATGTGTAATGATACAAAATAGGTTTTTTGAGAAAGAATGGGATTTGGCTTGAAGACGTAGCAAATTCGTCTATTTTTATTGATTTATTGAATCTATTAATTTATTTCATATGATTTATTATTGATCCTCTCTCTCTCACAGGGAGCCACTGTGAGGTTGAGTTAGTGCCGTGTGCGTCTCTCCCGTGTCAGAGAGGAGGTGTGTGTCTACCATCGTCAGATTACACCTCCTACACCTGCAAATGCCCCAGTGGATGGCAAGGTGAGTGTGCAGACTTTAATGCGAAATATTCTTAACAGGTGGCTTTTTGCAAAGCTTTTAAACAGTGTGTGTGTATGTGTGTAGGAGCCCAGTGCACAGAAGACATCGACGAATGCAAGAAGAACCCATGTCTGAATGGTGCTCACTGTCTGAACAATCAGGGTAGCTACATGTGCAGCTGCCAGCCCGGTTACAGCGGCGTGAACTGCCAGACTAACATTGACGACTGCAGCTCCAGTGAGTGCACCCGTGTACACACACACACACACACACACACACACACACACACAGCTGTAAATCTAGTCTCTCCAAACTAGAGCACATTGACCCCAAACCGCTGCACAAAGATTTAGTGCTTTAGATTTACTGTTTTTTAGTATCAGCTTATTTTACATCTGGTTTTATACAGTATTATACCACAATGCTGCGATTTCTTGATTCTGATTGGTCGGAAGGTGTTAATTAGTGAATATGTTTATATTGCATCACATTTTCATTGAATGTTAACCTACAACAGCGAACCCCAGTGTGTTTACTATATTCCTTGTGTTTTCTGAACATTATTTGTAAGTGTAACCTAATCTTTGAACTACTGCCCCTTTTTTAAGACCCCTGTATCAACGGAGGCTCATGCGTAGACAAGGTGGGCCGGTTTTCGTGCGAGTGCAGGCCGGGGTTCTCTGGTGAGCGATGCGAGGAGGAGGTGAACGAATGCGAAAGCTCCCCCTGCAGGCATGGAGGAACTTGCACGGACTTTGTCAACAGCTACACATGCCAGTGTCGGCCCGGCTTCAGCGGCATCAACTGTGAGCGCAACATCCCCGAGTGCACTGAGACGTAAGTGCTGAGACTTCAGCGTTGTAATAAGTTTAATATATATCTGATGCAGCAAAGTCTTCATCAAAGTCTTATCTTTTATTACGTATGCGATAAATAATTTAATAGTTTAATCTCAGGAACGTTAAAACTGCCGAGGAGGTTAAAAATGTGAGAGTAGTGATTGTAATTCTCCAAAATGAATGGTTACTATATACTATAAAGTTTATTTTTGTGTAATATTCTTTAGAGCTTCAAAAATGATGAGTACTTTTAAACTGAAGGGTGTGCTTCTCTCTCTCTCTCTCTCTCTTTTTTTTTTTTTCTTCCCAGCTCTTGTCTGAATAATGGCACGTGTGTGGACGGCATAAACCAGTTCACCTGTCGATGTCGTCCCGGTTTCACTGGCTCGTTCTGCCAGTACGAGATTAACGAGTGTGAATCGCAGCCATGCAGAAATGGAGGCACCTGCAACGACGGCCTGGGAACTTTCCACTGCTCCTGTCCTATGGAGTACACCGGTCGATTCTGCCAGGTACACACATACACAATTATTTTCTATATGTCATATCATGCATACATACGGTACACTATTTTTTTGTTTGTGGTTTTTTTTTTTTTTTTTTGGTTAAGTGGTTTCTTTTTTGTGTGATTGCAGTCACTGGCAGATCTCTGTAGAAACATCCAGTGCAAGAACGGTGGCGAGTGTGTGCAGCAGGAGACAAAGTGGAGTTGTCGGTGTCCTCAGGACTGGAGTGGCCTCTACTGTGACATCCCAAACATCTCGTGCCGTAACGCCGCCTTGAAGAAAGGTCCGTTAGATTAAAAATCAATAAATCAATAAATCAATAAAAGAAAGTCTTGTGTTGTGGTGAGAATGAATGGCTAGGTTTTGTGTGTGTGTTTGTGAGATGCTGTACCTTTATTTTGGAAATGTGCTGATGTGTGTGTGTGTGTTGTGTTTTTAATTTTCAGGTGTAGCAGTTGAGCATCTGTGTCAAAACGGGGGCAAGTGTGAAAACAAGGATAATACACACTACTGCTTGTGTCAAATGGGCTGGACTGGCAGCTACTGTGAGACAGGGATTGATGAATGTCTTTCCAGTCCGTGCAGGAACGGGGGGACGTGTATGGACTATCAGGGAGGATATGACTGCAAGGTAACAACCTCAACCTTCATATTTAAATGCTCCTTGAACAACTTGTATAGTTTTGTATAACAAAATGAATTAGTCTGTTGTGATATGGATGTATAGAGACTCTCTCTCTCTCTCTCTCTCTCTCTCTCTCTCTCTCTCTCTCAGTGCAAACCTGGGTATCAGGGTGTGAACTGTGATTATGATGTAAATGAGTGCCAGTCGAACCCGTGTCGTAATGGAGGCACCTGCGTCAACTTGGTGAACCACTTCTACTGCTCCTGCCCACCAGGAACCAAAGGTACCACACACAATCGTATTGCAGAGTTCGGTAATCATATACAAAATATGAGAAAACTTTATAACAAAGCATTAACCCGATACCAGGTATTGAAGCTGGACCAGTAATAGCGTAGGTTAAGATTTTAACCAATTAGTGTTGAGAATTCAACATCATCCCGCTCCTCGTAACTTCTCTCTTACTTGTCTCTGTCGCTCAGGTCCCCAGTGCGAGGTGGACATCGACGAATGCTCGACTGAGTTTGGCCCTCCCTGTTTGAATGGCGGTCGCTGTTTGGATGGTATCGGTCAATACAAGTGCGTGTGTCCTCCCGGTTTTACCGGCGAGCGCTGCGAAGGAGACATTAACGAATGCAGGCCTTATCCTTGCCACAAACCCGGCAGCATCGACTGCGTTCAGCTAGCCAACGACTTTCAGTGCCGCTGTCGCCTTGGTTACACCGGTAAAAAGTTTTGTTTGTTTGTTTTATTTAAAAATTTACTAGATTTAAAAAAGAATTGTTTTATTTTTAGAGCTGGAAAGATCTGAAAGGTTTCACCAGTATTCTTTATAGCTGCCTGTAACAAATGTAATTCGACACAGATTCGCTTCTGTTGTGGGCGTGTCGAAGCATAAATGTGGTGTTTAGACGCAGCCAATGAGAATTGAGTGGAGGTGTGGCTTAATGCGAATTCAGTATCGTAACTAGCAGAAATAGGTTCTTATTGAATTATTTTTATTCGATTATTTATTGTGACTCTGAACTGTACAACTATGTAATCTCATTGTTATTGTGTGTGTGTGTGTGTGTGTGTGTGTGTGTGTGTGTGTGTGTGTGTGTGTGCCCCTGTAGGTCGCCTGTGTGAATCGATGGTAGACCTCTGTCAGTCGAAACCCTGCCACAACGGAGGCAGGTGTTCTATGAACACAAGCTCAGTCCATGGATACAGCTGCTCGTGTCCACCTGTAAGTGTGTGTGTGTGTGTGTGTGTGTGTGTGTGTGTGTGTGTGTGTGTGTGTGTGTGTGTGTGTGTGTCTTTAGGTCTGTTCACCATTTCCCCCCAATAACAAGACTGCTTTAATTAAAGCACATTACTAAGCGCTCATAGTGTTGATGTCTCTGGGATATAATTTTTTTTTTTTCTGCCTTGCTCAAATTCTTGCTATGCTTCTCCTTGTCCTTTGTAATAATGCATGCTCGTGTGTGATTTTCTTTCTGCATGGTGTAAAATGGCTTCTTCTCTAACTGCTGCTTATTCTCTTCATTTCCTCACGCCTGCACTAAAAGGGAGAAAGCCAACATAGATCAGGTAAACCAATGAAAATGAGAGCTTTTCCTCAAACACTTTACACGCTCTGTTCCAGCTGCTAATTGTCAGAACTGAACATTGGAAAGGTTTGTGTTGCCCAGTGTGCTCTCTGGAAGCAGTATTTGTGCCTGGTGTTTTAGTTCTGTGTAATGAAAACGTGAAATAGAAAGGTGTTGTGACGTGTAAATACTCTCTTCTTAGACGTGTTTTTGGTTATGAGTTTGGGTTGGGGTAGGGGTCGATTTGGCAAACATATCATAATAAAAAAAAAATATTTAAAATGTTTATAATTTTTTCATAATTTAATAATAATTTAATACAATTTATTTATTGCTTGTGTTATTCTTTTAATATAAAAATATTTATATTTAAAGTAGGGCTGCAACCAACAATTACTTCGATGATCGATTAATCGGACGGTTAATTTTAGCCACATATCTCCACTGAAAAAATTCACTTGTGGTGGGTTGTATCTTTCTGTCAAAAACAAATTTCTATTGTATTTCGCAGATGGCAAGTTGACAATTATGCTTTAAAAAAAATCTATATGCAGACATTATGTTCAGTTGGGAAATGTATAAGCAATTAAATGATATTTGCATAAATTAAATATACAAACATTGAAAACAAGCATTCGAACGTATAGTAAATTAAAGCCGCAGTAAATCACGTTTGAAAAGGCATAAGTTACTGTTGTAGCAGACAAATGCTATGAAAAGAGAATGGAGCTAACAGGCTTAAAAAAAGGGGGAAAATGCATTGATGTACAAATGCTGAAAACCACAACAGTGACAAAATAAAATCGTTTACTAACTTTTTATCGATTAGTTGTTGTAGCCCTAATTTAAACTTATATTTAAAAAAACAGCTACCGTTTTTCATTCTTACAGGTTTTTTTTTTTATAATTGTATAATTTTTTATAATATGACAATTATTATATTGAAATCGTGATAGTTTTCTGAGATATCCTGTTTACCATGATCTCTTTTTCTAGCATTTTTTATTTATTTAAAATAACATTTTTACTTAAAAAGTTACAAGCAGTTGATACGACATTATAGTCACGCTTTAAAGTAAAATTCCGCCCACAGGGAGTTTATCATCGGACTGTCGTGGTACATATTGTGTATTGTAGAAATTTATTCCAGTATTATATATATATATATATATATATATATATATATATATATATATATATATATATATATATATATATACACAGTGAGGAAAATAAGTATTTGAACACCCTGCTATTTTGCAAGTTCTCCCACTTAGAAATCATGGAGGGGTCTGAAATTGTCATCGTAGGTGCATGTCCACTGTGAGAGACATAATCTAAAAATCACAATATATGATTTTTAAACTATTTATTTATATGATACAGCTGCAAATACGTATTTGAACACCTGTCTATCAGCTAGAATTCTGACCCTCAAAGACCTGTTAGTCTGCCTTTAAAATGTCCACCTCCACTACATTTATTATCCTAAATTAGATGCACCTGTTTGAGGTCGTTAGCTGCATAAAGACACCTGTCCACCCCATACAATCAGTAAGAATCCAACTACTAACATGGCCAAGACCAAAGAGCTGTCCAAAGACACTAGAGACAAAATTGTACACCTCCACAAGGCTGGAAAGGGCTACGGGGAAATTGCCAAGCAGCTTGGTGAAAAAAGGTCCACTGTTGGAGCAATCATTAGAAAATGGAAGAAGCTAAACATGACTGTCAATCTCCTCGGACTGGGGCTCCATGCAAGATCTCACCTTGTGGGGTCTCAGTGATCCTAAGGAAGGTGAGAAATCAGCCCAGAACTACATGGGAGGAGCTGGTCAATGACCTGAAAAGAGCTGGGACCACCGCTTCCAAGGTTACTGTTGGTAATACACTAAGACGCCATGGTTTGAAATCATGCATGGCACGGAAGGTTCCCCTGCTTAAACCAGCACATGTCCAGGCACGCCTTAAGTTTGCCAATGACCATTTGGATGATCCAGAGGAGTCATGGGAGAAAGTCATGTGGTCAGATGAGACCAAAATATAACTTTTTGGTCATAATTCCACTAAACGTGTTTGGAGGAAGAAGAATGATGAGTACCATCCCAAGAACAGCATCCCTACTGTGAAGCATGGGGGTGGTAGCATCATGCTTTGGGGGTGTTTTTCTGCACATGGGACAGGGCGACTGCACTGTATTAAGGAGAGGATGACCGGGGCCATGTATTGCGAGATTTTGGGGAACAACCTCCTTCCCTCAGTTAGAGCATTGAAGATGGGTCGAGGCTGGGTCTTCCAACATGACAATGACCCGAAGCACACAGCCAGGATAACCAAGGAGTGGCTCTGTAAGAAGCATATCAAGGTTCTGGTGTGGCCTAGCCAGTCTCCAGACCTAAACCCAATAGAGAATCTTTGGAGGGAGCACAAACTCCGTGTTTCTCAGCGACAGGCCAGAAACCTGACTGATCTAGAGAAGATCTGTGTGGAGGAGTGGGCCAAAATCCCTCCTGCAGTGTGTGCAAACCTGGTGAAAAACTACAGGAAACGTTTGACCTCTGCAAACAAAGGCTACTGTACCAAATATTAACATTGACTTTCTCAGGTGTTCAAATACTTATTTGCAGCTGTATCATACAAATAAATAGTTCAAAAATCATATATTGTGATTTCTGGATTTTTTTTTTTAGATTATGTCTCTTACAGTGGACATGCACCTACGATGACAATTTCAGACCCCTCCATGATTTCTAAGTGGGAGAACTTGCAAAATAGCAGGGTGTTCAAATACTTATTTTCCTCACTGTATATATATATATATATATATATATATATATATATATATATATATACAGTGAGGAAAATAAGTATTTGTGTATATATATATATATATATATATATATAATGTATGTCCACTGTCTTGAACTAAAACATATTCCTTTTTGAAATATTTCATCATATCTCAGGGCTACACGGACTTCAACTGCGGTGAGATCGTGGGCCGCAGTTGTGCCAGTCTCCGCTGTCAGAATGGTGGACATTGTCAGGAGTCCCAATCCAGCCGAGTGCAGTGCGTCTGTCCATCTGGCTTCTCAGGCCCATTGTGCGAAAACGTAACTCCATCCTGCTCCTGCCAAAATGGGGGCGTGTGCATGAAAGAAATGAGCAAACCTTACAGGTACTTTTGCCACTGTCTGGTTGGCTACAGTGGTGAGCACTGCCAGCACAGAGACCCGTCCTGTCCTTATGTGGAGTGTCAGGGGCGCAGCAGTGACGGGGTGTGTGACCCGCAATGTAAGACGTTGGAGTGCGAATGGGACGGAGGAGACTGCACACTGAAACGGCTCAACCCCTGGGAAAACTGCACGGCCAACGTGCCATGCTGGGAGTTCTTCCATAATAAGCGCTGTGACCCCGAGTGCAACGTTGCCGGCTGTCTTTTTGACAGCTTCGAGTGCCACAGCAACCCCACGTCGCCCAGCAAGTGCAAGTACGTACCGTAGCGCCACCCACAGGTGATGAATATGTATGCAAAAATGTGTAAAAAATAATTTTCTTTACAATTCCCGTAAATGTTTCTCAGACTTTTCAATGATTTGTACTTAATTAACTTTTGTGAAGTGCTACGCAAATATGCTAGAAAAACAAAACACTTTTTTCTTCTTTTGTCTCAGAAATCACAGGACAGTAAAGTTTTAATGCTAAACAATTTATTTAATCACAGGTATGACGAGTACTGTCGTGACCATTACCAGAACGGCCGCTGTAATGAGGGCTGTAACACAGAGGAGTGCGGCTGGGATGGTTTGGACTGCTCCAGCGACAAGCCACCTCAGCTGGCGGACGGCACGCTGGTCATCGTGGTGCTGCTGCAGCCCACAGAGCTGCTGGGAGATATGAAAGGCTTCCTGCGCTCACTGGGTATGCTGCTTCACACCAACCTGCGTGTCAAGCGCGACGACAAAAAGGAGCTGATGATCTATCCGTATTACGGTGCCGACCACGAAGACTCGCATGCCGGCACCCGCACTGCCAAACGACTCGGCAAGAGGGAGCTGGGGAATGAGATTATTGGGTACATTTGCAGAAATGTTTACAGTTTTAGCCAAAACAGTGTTTCTGTATAAACTGAATGGGATGTGTTGTCTGTTCTGTCCAGGTCAAAGGTGTATCTGGAGATTGATAATCGTCAGTGCACTCAAACATCCACTGAGTGTTTCTCCAGCACTGACCTTGCTGCCTCATACATCGCTGCTGAAGCCCTCAAAGCTGAGCTGCAATATCCTGTCTTATCTGTGGAGAGTGAATCAGGTGTCGGTTTTATTACTCGTATTACCCCTTGATTTTTTTGTTGATTTGGTTTGTTTTGCTGTGAATAAATTGTGCAGTGTTACGTGGTACAACAGCAGAAGTTTAAAATACAGTGGAACCCGGTTATGTCGATTTCGTAGGGGGTCGCCAAAAAGCATCGAGGTAACCGATGATCGAGATAAACGAAAATCAAAATGGCGGCAATATATTAACGTGCTTGAAATTTCTTTATGTACATGATGTGCGTTAATAAATGAGAATATGCATGCACGTGTTTTTGGAGGGGTTTTTACACAACAGCGTTGCCGCGATTTGTTTGATGAAGGCATGCTATAAAAATGTACATACGTTTGTTAACAACAAAAGGCATAAGTTCACCTACTAACAGCAGAGATTTACCAGTATACAATACAAACCACCGTCCATTCTCCATACAAACCTTTATTATATTCTCCAACATTATAAACACACAGATCGCTCAAAAAAAAAAAAAAACAGCGGCTGCACAGTGCCGTCTCACATTTAGTCCACATGTGGAAAAAAATAAAAATAAACAGTAACTAAGTTTCTGAAAACTTATGACCATCAGGCTGAAGTAATCCGCACAAACACACAAAGCAAAGTGTCTGAAAAAACTTACGTCCGCGATGCCGAGGGGGAGATAAGCCGAGAGAGAGAGAGAGAGAGTGAGTTTGTAAATGGAAAAAATAGGGAAATTCAAGAATACCGCGACCGGCGGCACGGCGTGAAGCCGGGAAAAAAACCAGGAAAATCCAAAACCGAACCCGAAACCAAAAACGAGGGACAGAAAAGTCTCAAACGTGAACCGCCGAAGGGGCGTGGCAGGTGCTTTCGCCGCTTTCTCTGAAGCTCGGCTTCAACTCCTTACCGAGAGAGCCGTGCTCTTTACCCTGCTCGCGGTAAGGAGCACGGCTCTCTCGGTAAGGAGCGACACGCGCGCTCGGTAAGGAGTTGAAGCCGGGAGCGCCGCGCTTCCGTTCATCGCATAACATTTAACAAAAAAATGCATATGTGCACTTACTAACAGCAGAGATTCACCAGTATACAATACAACACCTGTAGCAGCTGTAAGGTTTGATTTTCCCGCCACTTTCGCAAGTTCTTCTGCGGCTGCACAGTGCCGATCGACATAACTGACGTTAAAATTTCTAATTTTACCCCCCTTGTGCTCGAGATATTAGGGTTCCGCGACATAAAAAAAGTCGACATAACCGATAAAAATGCGAGAAAAGCGAGAATTTGGCGGTTCCACTTCAAAAACGTCGACTTAATAGGGTTGTCGAGGTAACCGAGGGCGAGATAACCGGGTTCCACTGTATATATATTTTCTACTAAATGACAGTTTGTTTAGAGAAAGTGTATATTCAATTTTATTTTTAAAAAATAACTTTCAAAAAATAACATTAATTTTATCTTCCCCCCAGGCTTTATAGTTCAACCACCTGCCAATCCTTTGTTTTACCTCGTCGGCGTGGCGGTCGCTATCATGCTGCTTATCCTGATTTTGGGCGTTTTGGTTGCCAAACGTAAACGCAAGCACGGTCTCCTTTGGCTGCCAGACGGCTTCCTAGCCAAGAAGGACAGCAAACGAAGAGAGCCCGTTGGCCAGGATGACTTCGGCATGAAGTGAGTTGGGAGCGAATACAGGCAGGGGGTGTTATAATGGAGAAAGGTTTTATTTTTTTACTTTCATTTTATTTGAGATTCAAAAACAGGAATATCTGATAAATCCTTGATGACATAAAATCAGTATTAATTAGTAAAGGAACCTTTTCAGAAACCTGTACAGTTTTCCAGGAACGTGTAGATTGATACTGAGATGTTTCTCCTCTTTTCTGCTGAACTTTAAATTATTTGGGCAGAGCAAGATGTGCTGGTACAATTGGTCAAAATTCAGTTTTAAAGTACAACCAACTCTTTTCCCCCTGAATGTTAAGCATGTATGAATGTTGAGCAGCATGGCAGATAGTGTGTAATATTTCCACTGCTTTTTTGTCTACTTTAAATGTCGGGTATATCTTGATATCAATGTCCTATTTGTTGAACTCACACGTGATCTGAACTATGGGGTTTCTTCCTTCATTGCGTTTTCCTGCTGTTCTGTAGGAGCCTACAGAAGTCACAGATGGATGGCAGTGCTGGTCATCACTGGCCAGAGGAGGATCTTCTGCCCAAGAAACCAAGGGTGAGATAGAATGACACATTTACAAAGACACATATTCATAAACACTCACACGATGATAAGATTTATATTGAAGAGTCTTTAAAACTTTATCTTTTCATCTCAGCAGGAAGACAAACCGTTGTTGGGAGTGGATGCAGGAGTGGATCGTCGCGAGTGGACCCTGCAGCATTGTAAAGCTGCCGATATCACCCTCACGCCACCTCAGGCTGACATCGACATTGACTGTCTGGATGTCAACGTGAAAGGACCTGGTAATGACCTCCAGATAGAAAGATTTCTGAAAAGTTTATAACGTAAAAAGAAATGATTACAATGTGTGTATATATGGTGCGTCTCGGTTGCCAGTTCATTTGATACTGCATACATATAGTAGAAAATAGGATTGAACATGTAGTAGACAGAAAAGGATGCTTGCATGAACCTGACAAAATAAAAAAAAAATGTATACATTTTAAAATATATTTTTGTACATTTGTGAATTATCTGTGGAACTATACACTGAAAAAAAAAATAGATTCCTTGATTATGTTAAAAGCGTGTTGCCGGTTCGCGTTCGAAATATACATGCTTAATTGCTTTTCTCTCTCTCTTCCTCTCTCTTTCTCTCTCTCTCAGATGGTTTCACTCCTCTAATGCTGGCGTCTCTCCGCGGCGGCAGCAGCCCCGAGTGCGTTAGCGTCTTAGCAGAAGAGGAGGAGGAAAGCGGAGTGGACGAACCCGGAACGAACATCATCAGCGATCTGATTTCTCAGGGTGCCACACTCAACTCTCAGACCGAGCGCACGGGCGAGACGGCTCTTCACCTGGCCGCTCGGTACGCCCGCGCCGACGCTGCCAAGAGGCTGCTGGACGCTGGAGCTGACCCCAACGCTCATGACAACATGGGTCGCACGCCGCTGCACGCGGCCATCGCCGCCGACGCTCAGGGAGTGTTTCAGGTGAGAGAAGATTAGAAAGAGTACAAGCGAAAACCACGTTTTATCACTTTATTTGTTCATCTATTCACTCTGCTCCATCGTAGATCCTGATACGTAATCGTGCCACAGAACTGGACTCGAGGATGAACGATGGAACCACTCCTTTAATTCTGGCTGCCAGATTGGCCGTAGAGGGTATGGTGGAGGAGCTGGTGCACTGCCACGCGGATGTAAACGCTGTGGACGACCATGGTACGACACCCTCACTGCAGCCGTATGTAACAGATTTATCTTTTAAGTGACTGATACTGATAAAGACATAATTATCTTTAAAGGTAAATCTGCCTTGCACTGGGCCGCTGCTGTGAACAATGTAGAAGCCACGCTGGTGCTCCTGAAGAACAGCGCCAATCGAGACATGCAGGACAACAAGGTGAGTTTTTGTGTGCTTTAACACCTGTACAAAAAAAATCTGGTCTTTGCTTAATTCTTAGCCTTTTTCTTTTTTGTCGTTCAGGAGGAGACGCCGTTGTTCCTGGCGGCACGTGAAGGCAGTTTCGAGGCGGCACAGGTCCTTCTGGATCACTATTCGAACCGTGACATCACTGATCACCTAGATCGGTTGCCACGTGACACCGCTCAGGAACGCATGCATCATGACATTGTCCGCCTGCTCGACCAGTACAATCTGGTTCACAGCCCACATTCTGGACCGAACCATGTAGGAAACGGTGGGGGCGGACACTCCATGGTCTGCAACAGTAATGGGGTCATTAGAATGCGACTGGGACAGCAGAACAAGAAGAACCGGCGTGGTGGTGCCACCAAACTCGGAGGCCCTAATGGCACCGGAGGCGGAGTCAAAGATCTGAAGGATATGAAGACGAAGCGGAGGAAAAAACCAGCTGGAGGAGAAACGACAGGATTGGCTGCATCCAGTGGTAACGTAGCAACCGTGACTGCTAACACTAATGGCGCCAAGGGAGCAGCGACGGCGGGCACTGGTGCTCTTTCGGAAAGCTCAGTGACAATGTCGCCGGTGGATTCGCTTGAATCGCCCCATTCCTACACAGCAGATCCTGCAGGAGCAACTAACATGGCTAAATCACCTCCGCTGATGAACAGCCCCTCAACCCGCCCGCTCCTGCCCCCTGTCAGCCACATGCTAGGGCAGCAGCAGAGCTGGGTGGGTGTGCCTAAGCACGGCTATTCCACCCCTCATGTTTTCAGCCACATGCTTTCCCACCAGATGACGCCGGGACACTCAGGCCTGCCCCAGCCCCATCACGGCTCTGGGATTCTCAGGCCTGTCAACGTCTCGGTGAGTCGAGAGCAGCTTCCATCCATTGTCACCTTCCAGATGATGGGCTCCAGAACCAGGCACATCACAAACCTAACCCGCAGGCTGGCATGCAGGTGAGCCAAGCCCATACCCAGGGTCTTAACCACATGCACTGCAGCCCGGAGATGATGTATCCCATGCAGGAGACGGGGCCACAGCATGGAATCCTTCGCCTTCATGGTCACGGCCATGAGTCTCAGGTTAGGCAGGTGACGCTGTACCAACCGCAGCTACAGAGCCCTGTGGATAAATACCCAACTCCTCCTTCTCACCGCAGCTACGCCAGCGGTGCTGGGTCAGAGGTGGTGACTACTTCGGGTCAGGGCTCTGAGGTCACAACTCCGGGTCATGGAGCTCCACCCTCGAGTGAGCACCCGTACCTGACGCCATCGCCCGAGTCACCAGATCCCTGGTCCTCTTCGTCTTCGCCTCACTCGCATTCAGACTGGTCTGACGTTACCACAAGTCCGCACGGCGCACTGCACACGCACGCGCACCCTCACACACATGCACACACTCACGTTCCAGAGCAGGCTCCCCTCCTGCAGCCGCAGCCCTCCCAGCCAGCGCAGCCGCCACCTCAGCAGCAAGCCTGCAGCAGTGTGTACGCGTAATAGCACAGAGGAACTGCTTGGCGCTGACTGTTGTGTTTATATGCAATTTAACTGCATAAATATGTTGCCTGTGGAAAGGCAAAATCTGTTTCTTCTCTCACACACTGCTCTGTATTTTTTATTTTTTATTTTCTATGCAGATAGTGGTTTTTATATGCAACTTTTCTTTCTGCTGATGCAGAGAACGAATCTTTCTCGTTGCTCAGTCCAACTTTGGATGGATTAATGCTAATACCCTGTTTACACTCGTTAGTTCACGTCATGGACGTTGGATTTTGCAAGTGCGAACAAATATGTCATCAAATGCATTTCTTTGTAGACAATCCATACGGCTATAGGTTTATATCTGTAGAACTCCGATCCTTAAGATGCACGAGACAAGAGTAAAAAAAAGTCGGTCGTTTATTTGTACCTGTGGACAATCTTTGAAAGCAAAGACACTGAGCTGGACTTAAGCTTTTCAACATGGTGGCCATTTTGCCTCGGCTTTCATTTTTAAACCCTGAAGGAAATCTAATCTCCAATAAAGTGAAACCACTCTTTCCAAAGCTTATATATCGATAACAATGGACTTACTAACCAGTGTAAATGTTTTTTTTTTTTTTTTTTTCGTTACGTGGGATGGGTTATAGTTACATTTGAGCTAACACTGCCTTGTTATTGATTTAGTTGTTTGTTTTTTGTTTTGTTCTTCACCAATGTGCACGTCCAGACCCTTTAACATTGACGCAACTTCTTCGTTACGGTGATAAGTCTTAGCGTTTCTGTTTTATTTCGTAGTTTTGACAGCAGCCCACCGGCTCAAATTCTAGCTGTTGTGATGTCGCACAGGCTCCTGTTTTTACCCATTACAGAGACCTTGTGCTTCGTTGTGATCGTTTTTTTATTTTTATTAATGGCCTGGAGATTGCGATTCTCTGTAGGACAAGTTCATCACTATCTGCTCTGTTGAGAAGAATTTCCAAGTGTATTCCAAAAAAGGAAGTCCCCCGTTTATTTTTATTCACACCAGCATGCGGTTGACTCCAGGAATTTCCAGACCAAATCCCAGATTTCACCAGATCAGCGGATAATGCTATTGTACAGCATTCAGTGCATGAAAGAATGTGGAAAAAAAACTCTATTGTTCGGTAATTTCAGTGGGTTTTATTATAAAATCATATCCATGTAACCCCTTGATATTTTGGGAATATTGAGTAGAAAAGGAATGAAACATTCTTGTGCTGTGCTGTTTTACATTTAGTGTCCAAACCAGTGTCTACACATCTGAAGTTCTCTCGCCTACCACTGGAGACTCCTTTCACAAATCGTCTTACAGAAAACATTGCACTCGTGATTACACACTTTTACAAACATAAGTCCCCATAAACAAGCTGTTACTATGGAAACAATGTTACTATAACAGGAACCCTCTTCTGACGAATGGCCACACCCCCTTAACCTAAATCTGAAGTGACGAGTCAGCGATTTGTGTTTCTAGTAATCATTTCATTATATGAAATTGGATATTGTGTCAGGATCCTGTTCCTGGAACCGAACGAGAGGAAATAAGTGTGAAATCAGACACCTAAGGAAATGTGACTGTCATTAACACGGTGCAGCATTTCATTAGCAAAGGAGCTTATTAGTAGGGCAATTTTTTATTTAGTTTTAAAACGTGCATCGTTTGCCCCTCCACAGAATAATATTCAATCCATTTGAACCATTTCTCATATGTATAATTTTTAATTTTTTTGTTTATTTTAAATCTTTTGTTTTTTTGTTTTGAAGGTGTAACTTTGAATAATTTGAATAATGTTGCCTTTTTTATTATTATTATTGCAATTTATATCGTCTATATATCTATCCAGCTATCTATCTTGTTTGGCGATATGAAAACCCTGCCTTCAATTTTTTTCGTTTTCTTTTTTGCAAGTTTAATCTTAATTTTTTTTGGTCTTAAACAGAGCTTTATAAACCTGATTGGTACAATCATTACTATATATATTTTTTTTTACGCATCGTAGTAATTTAGCGTCCTGAATACACTTTTTTTTTTTTTCTTTTATAACCAAAAGTATTTTTTAACCAAATCTCTCTTTCTGGTGATTTATGTTGCATTTTTATCTACAGATTTTAACAGGTTATCATTATTTTATCACACGCTTACAGGAGCACACACACACACACACACACACACACACACACTGGTGTTAATGAAATGGTGCAAAATGTCATATCGCATATACACTTTGTGGCACTTAAACCATTGTTTGATTTTCTTTTTCTGCTTCTTGAATGATGATTATAATCTGAACTCAGAGAGCAGCATGTGTCCCTGTGAATAAATGTTTTTTTTTTATTTTTTTTATTAAATGTTGTATATAGATTTTAAATAGCAATGTACTTTCTTTTACTCTGTTCATCTAATACATGCCTGTTTCGCTGTTGCTATATGAAGTTTGTAGCCTTTCAACTTTTTCGTAGAAGGACGTCTTTTTTTTGCATACAGAACAAAATTTATGCAGCAAAACCAAGCAGACACACAGATGACGCCAATAAAGATGAAATACGCCATAAAGGTTGACTAATATTTTTCTTCTCTGGTGAGGTTTTAACACCACGTTCACTTTACTGAGACTGAAAAACAGGCCATGCCTCCTTCACTCTACTGAGACTGAAAAAAAGGCCACGCCTCCTTCACTTTACTGAGACTGAAAACAGGTTACGCCTCTTTCAATTTGCTAAAACTGAAAAACAGGCCACGCCTCCTTCACTTTACTGAGACTGAAAACAGGTTATGCCTCCTTCAATTTACTAAAACTGAAAAACAGGCCACGCCTCCTTCACTTTAATGAGACTGAAAAAGGCCATGCCTCCTTCACTCTACTGAGACTGAAAAAGGGCCACGCCTCCTTCACTTTACTGAGACTGAAAACACAGGCGACACCTCTTTCACTTTACTGAGACTGAAAACACAGGCCACGCCTCCTTCACTTTACTGAGACTGATCGGCAGGACATTACTCCTTTACTTATCTGAGACTGACACATATGGCCTTCTTAACTGGGACAAATTCAAAGGCCACGCCTCCTTTATTGGGATTATAGACACAGGCCACACCTTCACTGCAAAAGCACTGTGTTCTGAATTGTACCACTGCATGTCCTTGTCTCAAGGTTATATCTATATGTACACCGTATACACACACATAAAGTGTTGTTTACTTCAGTTCTTTTTCAGCTGTGCAAGCAAAGTCCACACACACACAAACACACACACACTGAAGCGTTTTGCTTGCACAGCTGAAAAGACACCAGGATGCTTCCCAAATGGCCATGTACTCTTTCTATAAGTGCACTATGTAATGCATTAGAGAGAGGAAGAGTTTCATGCAGAGGTGTGACAGAAGACAGCGAAGACAGAAAAGCAATGCTTTATAGCACCAGGCCTTGGATCACTTGGTACTGGGCTGCAGAGTAAGTATTAAAAAAAATATATATATATATATATATATATATATATATATATATATATATATATATATATATATATTTAATAATAAAAAAACTAAACAAAGATACCTTTCACCCGTACCAATTTCTGGCACTTGATTCAGTCGCAGTTCTTTTTTTTTCGGAATCTAAATCACCAACAGTGTCACAAGCAAAGCAACACCACACTGTCACACCTCCTCCCCCATGCTTCACAGTAGGAGCCACACATTCAAGACCCCAGTGACCCTCTGTACATCAAACAAAGACACAGCGAGTAGAACCGAAAATCTCAAATTTGGATTTAGACCAGAGGACAGATTTCCACTCATCTAATGCTCATTCCTAGTGTCTCCTCTGCTTGTTGTTCTCCAACTAGTGAAGAACATCTTTGGCAAGTTTTTCGTGTTGTAATGTCGTAGTCTGTGAGGCTGGTGTAGGAGGTGTTATCAAAAAGTTTCGAGACTCGCTCTGTTTACAAGTACTTTATTTATCCAAATTTACACTCAATCACCTTTAAAATAGTCCCCTTGCACAGCAATACAGCTCCTCCAGCGTTCCTGCCACTCCTGGGTTGCGTCTGTATTTGCTCAGTTTCACACCGAATTTGACGTTTTGCTCGTTGCTCTAACTTGCTGTCCGTGATGAAATCGCAGACGTGGTAGAAGCATCATTAGTCTCGAAACTTTTTGAGGTGAGAGTAGTGAGCAGGTGGAGAAGATCCTGGAGAGCTGGAGAGACATGCTGGAGAGAAGAGGAATGAAAGTCAGTAGGAGTAAGACAGAGTACATGTGTGTGAATGAGAGGGAGGGCAGTGGAGTGGTGCGGTTGCAGGGAGAAGAGGTGGAGAAGGTGGAGGAGGTCAGGTACCTAAGATCAACAGTGCAGAGTAGAGTGCAGGCAGGGTGGAGTGGGTGGAGAAGAGTGATAGCAGGAGTGATTTGTGATAGAAGAGTATCTGTGAGAGTGAAAGGGAAAGTTTATAGGACTGTGGTGAGACCTGCGTTGTTGTATGGATTAGAGACAGTGGCATTGAGTAAAAGACAGGAGGTGGAGCTGGAGGTAGCAGAGCTGAAGATGTTGAGGTTTTCGTTGGGAGTGACGACGATGGACAGGATTAGAAATGAGTTTATTAGAGGGACAGAGCATGTAGGACGTTTTGGAGACAAGGTGAGGGAGGTGAGATTGAGATGGTTTGGACATGTGCAGAGAAGGGACATGGGGTATATCAGTAGGGGAATTCTGAGGATGGGGCCACCAGGAAGGAGGAAAAGAGGAAGACCAAGGAGGTTTATGGATGTGGTGAGGGAAGACATGCAGGTCGTTGGTGTGAAAGAGTCGGTTGTAGAGGACAGGGGGGTATGGAGACGGATGATCCTAAAGGGAGAAGCCGAAAGTTGAAGAAGCAGCAAAAGTCTGAAGCCCCTCACCCTATCTAGTGCACTACAAACTCTGGTTTGGATTCGGCCCTACTCCAGATCCGCAGGTGGCGCTAATGAGCTGGAATGCGCACGAATGGAAAAACACCAGGAAGTCTCTTTTACACACACACACACACACACACACACAGAGACTTGTTAAGGTACAGAAAGGTGCAGGGTTCAGCCTTTATTTCAGTTTAAAACCGGATTCAAACAGGAAGTGAGCTTTAAACAGAAAATAGAGGGAAATGGAGGTGGCAGGAAATGAGCTTTACATGAGCCTGAGCAACACATCAACCTGGAGCAGACGGAAAGAGATTCAAACCTCAGCTTAACACACTTAGCCTTCACTCACTCATCCATCCATCCATCCATCCATTCATTCTCTGGAGTCAGGAGGACACCTGGGCTTTCTCATCTTCTCGTCCTGAATCATCAGTCAAGTCTTCCCTCCTCTGTGGGTGAGTTTCTCTAATACATACAATATAAAGAAGAGAGAGAAATACAAACGTTTCCACCTCCTTTCATTAATTTCTCATCTGCAACCAACATGCTCCTGAGATCTTCATGAAGCTCAGAATCTTCAGGACGTGTCACTTTCACGCGTGTTCTTCAGATACGTCAAGCATTTCCCGTGATCACGTGACCGAGAAAACAACCCTCGTGTTGTGCGTTTGAGGAACATCATCAACGCTCCTGCGGTGCACGGTTGATTTGGCGTCTGCGTGACGTCACAGTCTGAGTTCATTCATTCGTTCGTGACCACGAATAATCAATTCGATTCATTTGTTTTGATCTTTTGACAACTTGTTATACGTTTCATGTAGAGGAACTTCTCGTCACAGCTTCTCCTCTCTCAGCTCAGACATGGATGAAGTGCAGACACTCCCCACCCCATGCATCGCATTGCAATGTTCATGTGTAATATAGATCCATAAACATTCCGACATGCAGTGAAGAATTTCGTGTTGTCACGCAGGTTCTTCAGTTTCTATGCAACAAACTCGGTCAAAGGCATCAACCAGACACAGTGAAAGTCTGGAAGAAAGTTCTGTAGAAGGCTGAACTTTTTCTCTCAGAAGAACATATGGAAGATAAAGAGATGTGATCAGATGTTTGAATGGTTCGAGGTCGTTTCGGAGCAGAAATAGGATCCCGATCCATCATGACTCCAATTCCATACTATATAATTTATACCCAGTGGAATTCCGTCTGGACTGCGGTTTATTGGATGCACCTTCACTATACAACAAGAAAACGTGTCGAAACGTACGTCCGAGCTCGGGTAACGTTATTTAGAGAGCAAACTGTCGTCTGGAGCGATATCCATGGTGGAATGTCCTGCCCAGTCACAGCACCTAAATCCTATTCAACTGCTTTGGGATGAACTTCATCACCAGAAAGAAAACTAGTGAAGAACAACTTTGGCAAGAAGAAGTTCTTAGAGTGTTCGGAGAAACCAAGTGATGAAGAATTAAAAATTGAGGAATAAAATAAAACGTATATTAGAATTAAACGTGTGTTTGTGGAGCAGCATTTATGCATTTGCTTCATTGGAGGGATGTAAATAGCAGAAATGAGTAACCTATAAATATTATACAGGATGACAGATGGTTCGTATTTTATTGCAATTTTTTTCTCTTTCTTTTTGTATTATTGTAAAGAAAGAGAAGAAAACAAGAAGTTGGTAAACGTGGCGACTGAACCATTTCCTGTATTTGCGACATCGAGTGTTTAACTGAAATGAAAGGAAACGGTGAGACTCTTACAAGAGAGACAGGAAGTTAGGAAAATAAGCTCGTCTGTATTAGTTATGAAACACTGCTCTGACTTTTTGATCACGGATCGGATTTTGCGTGTCCGATATTCACCAGATTTGATTGGTCGGTGTTGATCGAACGGGTTTACAGCGCGTCTGTTGTGTGTTTAAAACATTCCCATCTGTTTTTCAGATGCTTTCATCCAAAACTACAGTTACAGCTTCTTAAATTTATCACATTTTTTGAGTAGTTTGTTTATTTTGAGGAACATCTGTATATCATCCAGCGCTTTTAACGATGGAAATTGTCCCAAAGCAGCTTTTTCAGAATAAAATAGAGTACAATGTATATTATTATTTACAAATATATACAATTTAAACATCAGGAATTCAGTGCTGAAGGTGAGGAGGAAAATAACTCCTTCGAAATAAGGAAGAAACCTTCAGAGGAACCGGCTTCTGGGTCACACCAAATGTCCATTCATTATAGTTCCATCAGTGAAAATTACAATCCAAATCCATCTCCATGGTCCATAGTAGCCTCATGGATCTTGTGGAGAACATCCTCAGCTGGAGAGAGGGGTTTCCTGTTGAAAAGAATAGAAGTCAGGTCTTTAGGATGAAACACGGAAGTCTGGAAAGACGAACAGGATAGGATCATGGGTACCTTAGGAAGAAGTAGCTCAAAAAGGGTGAGATGGAGAGCAAGAAACATGGATGGACCACAACAAATAAGGAAGAGCCAGAAGGTACCAGGCATGACGTATCCTCAATATGGGAAAAAAAACAAAAACTACGGTCTTTCTTTTATACTGTACTTTTAGTTGGTGCTTGGTGGCTCTGACGTTGGTGTGAAGTGTGGTATGTTCTGTAGATTACATGCTATTAGATCTCGGAGCTGTTTGTAAAGCCTTCAGGGTGACAGGAAACCAGTGGAGTGACTTTTGGTAAAGGGTGTAACATATCTCTGCTGCCAGGAAGGTCTTCTTCAGTAAATTCCACACAAACCGCCAGCTTTCATCACACCACAAAGTAATCAATCACGTTCGGTCAAATTCTCACGGCTTTCCGAGGCAACGTGTGGCGTTAGCGTTAGGTTCTTGTGTTAGGAGTAGGACATGTGGAGGGGGTGCGGTTGGTTGAACAACAACAACAAAAACAAACGGTGCGGTGAAGAGGGGATTCTGTGTCCATTAAGGATGATTTCATTTCCATTTGTAAAGTTTTTATTTGATTCCATTTCCACACCAAACGCGCTTTTTTTTCCCTCTCTCCGTTATGGCCGTCCGTCCACACTGGGGCGCCGTTTTCAGTCGCCTCTTTCGAAAGAACGTGGCTCGAAATGAAAGCGTAAAAAACGGGGACATGAAGCGTTTTCAGATGTTTTACTGTGGATGAACAACGTTTGGGAAACGATCGAAAAAAAGACTTCGCCTTCAGACGGAAACGGCGCATTCGAACTGATCCGGATTAGTGGATTAGTCGCTGCTTCTTCTACCATATGTCTTAGCGGCGATAAATCCTTCAGCACAAAGATTTCTAAAAATGCTGGAAAATGGCAATGCTTCACCTTTTGGTACTGGAGACTCCTCCCGTAATTAAAAACTTGTCAGAACAAGAGCCTTAATGTAAACCTGTTGGTGTTGTCGCTAAAAGTCCACACCCATAAAATATCTCAGGAAGGAGATGTTACAGTATAGTAGAGGTGCTTTATACTCATTCTCAGTCCGAGTGTTTTCATTCTCTTTTCAAAAGTAGCATCATATTTAACCAATGAAATACATTAGGCTAGTTTCAAAAAGAAGTATAAGAACTTAAAGCTCGGGACACACCAATTTAGTTTTTTCAGAATCAGGTTTATTGGCCAAGTGTGTTGATACACAGAAGGTATTTGGTTCCATCTGTTTCGACTCTCAAAAGTACAGACACGAATAAAAATACTGCACATTTAGTTTAGACCAGGGGTCACCAACATGGTGCCCGTGAGGACCACGAGTCGCCCGCAAGGACCACATGAGTCACCCGCAGGCCTTTTCTAAAAATAGTTCACCATAGATGCAGCTCACTGGTAAATGGCGCTATTTAGTTGCTATTCTTTTTAAAATCTGTCACGGATAGACCAAGAGTCGGAAAACTGAGTATGGTTAAACACCTTGTCTTTATTTAGCTTGAACAAATACAAAGCAGAGGCTTGAGGAGAAGTACGAACCAGAGAGCGGGTATAAACCATACTGCGGGTAGGATCCGTAATGCGGGTAGTCCAGGGATGATCGCCAATGTAAACCGTTAAAGGCAAACCTATCTTGAGCGCTTCCTCCGAAGCGGAGCCAGGAGCATGGAAGTATGGGGAATACTAGTGGTAGGCAGTTCGGTAGATCTCTCATGGCAACGAGGAGATCCGACCGTGATTGAGGTGGAATCGGGAGCTTCTAAACGGGAAAGGTAATTGGGAACAGGTGTAGGTGATAAGAGCAGGAAGAGGCTGAGTGACAGTTAGAGCCTTGGAGAAAGGCGTGGCTGGTGGTTCCTTGACAACATCACACTTGCATTGGTGTGAATTTAAAAATGACAATATTAAAATATAGATGACTAGATATAGATGAATATCATTAATTATTAATAATAGCATATAATTAAAGGTAAATTGAGCAAATTTGTTATTTCAGAAGTGTGTATCAAACTGGTAGCCCTTCACATTAATCTGTACCCAAGAAGTAGCTCTCAGTTTCGAAAAGTTTAATGACCCCTGGTTTAGACTATACAATGCAATACGGACTATACACAACTATACAGATTAAATAGGATTAAATGCAGATTAAATCATATTTTTCCACATAGTTGGCTCAGTTTGCAACACGTCATCTGTTTTTATCCGCTGATTCTGCATGAATCAGAGACAGAGCTCATTGCCAGGGAAGAGAACACCGATTGGTTGTTTCGCTCAGCGAATGAGGACACGGGGTAAAAAAATCCAACAACTATTTTGTGATTCTTGCGCTTGTCTTTGCACTTTAGCAGACATGATTTGAAACAAGTGACACATCCGTTTGCGCGAGGTGTAAACGCTGTAACGTTTCCCTGTTCGGAACCTGAATACAGACTTCTGCCACCTGCTGGTATGGGAGGGTTCTGTTCTCGCAAGCAAGCCCAGAAAGTACACGCGTGTTTTAGTGTGTCGTATTCGCCTGCCTAACAATAATAGGCCTGATTCGCAGCACAATTGGGTGGTTAAATAAAAAAAAAAACGGCAAACTCGATATTGATGAGCTTCATTGAAATCTTTTAACTGTGACATGCAAAAAAATCCAGAAACAAGAAACGTGCAAATACTTTTATCACAATTAATGTTGAGCAGAATTCTTTTCAGTCTATTGGTTCAGCCCTCCACAACAGCTCGGTTTCTCAAGTGGCCCCTTGGAAAAAAAACAAGAATTGCCCTCGCCTGTCCTGGCTCTCTGTTGACAAGCAGGCACTAGGACCCTGGAGCAAGTCACTGAACAAATTTAGTGTTTCCTTCTTTTTCACTTTTCTTTAATGTCTCATGTGAAGTTAAGTGGATTTTGTTCCACGTCGCTCAGTGTGAACTTAATAACTCACAGCCTGATTGAATACCTGAAGAAGGTGTGTGTGTGTGCTTATGTGGTACTTTTGTGTGTGCTTTTGCATATATATGATTGTGTGTGTATGGGAGATTGTTTACACATTTCCTCCTTCAAACAAATGTTTTCTCAGTGCAAACACGGGAGAACAAGGTTTCTGTCAACCTTTTTTATTAGATCAAGAGTCACCTATTGTATAGTTCTGTGTATCAGGAGAAGGTGCAGTCATTGGGAGGATTAACATCCTGCCACATGATCTCTGTGTCCTCCTTCTACACGGCCTCAGAGGAAAAAAGAAAACGGTACCAAAGTCTTGGGTTTCGAATTTTTACCTGTTTGATTTGGTTTTTTCTCCAGACCATGTTGTTCTAAGGCTCAGTCTTGGTGAAGGGGAATAAGGTAAGACCAGATATTTGTAACGAGGGAAAATTTAGCTTGATTTTTTTTAGCGTGTTCGTGTGCTGCGGAGCGTTAAATCGGAGATTACCATTAAGTTAGCAGGTATTTCCTTCTTTTTGTACACACGGAATTTAAAGGGTTGTTCTACAGATGTGTGCGTGCGTGCGTGCGTGCGTGCGTGCGTGTGTGTGTGTGTGTGTATTTTTGACATTTTGTTCAGTCTATAGGCTGAACAATATTTGCAAATTATGAATCCTTGACCATTAATTCAATTTGATATGAAGAATAATAAATAAAAAAAAGCTTCAAACTTGGACGGAGATCACTTTTGAAGTATGGTTTTGAGGAAACGACTATTTCAGACATGTTCAGGTTTTCGTGTTTTGTATCACTCCAGAGATTTCCTGGTTCGTCCTGCGGTTTGGGATTTATCCATCTTGTGCTCAAGCCTGCCTGATTCCTCAGTTCCTGCTGATGAAAAGTATTCTTGCTCCCACCACCATGCTTCACAGCAGGCATGCTGGGATTCTACTGGACATCACACTTTGACCTCGAGCACCTTTTCTCACATGTCTCCAAGTCTTCTGGCATGTAGATTTTTTCTCTATTAGTGCTAGATACTAACTGATCTGTGGATCTCACCAGCACCATCAGAGTTGCTCTTGGCTGCTCTTCCTTTTCAGAAAAATGTCAATTTTATTGCTGAAATTGTTTTAAAAACGGTAAATGCACTGTGCAGTGTTTTCTTTGTTTGTTCGAAATGATCCCAAACTTTGGAAACTTTGTCGTTTCCTTTGGTGCAAAATCTCTGTTTTTAGCCCGTTCCTTCATTTTTCATTCTGCAGTGTGTTTCTGCCATAATAAAAAAAGAAAGTTTGCCTAATTCCGGAATTTTCTCTCGACTTTTTTTTCATGCAATTCCGACTTTGTTTCACGCAATTCCGACTTTTTTTTCTCATAGACATTCCAAATCTTTGGTGCATCCACCGGTAACCATATTGTGGGCCTGAAGTTTGAAGCTGTTGGTGTATGAACGAACCTTCTCTGCTTCATTCCGGCTGCCCGGAATTAGGCTCAATTTTTGTTTAACGTGGCGGAAAAGGGCTTCTGTAATGTCTACCTGTCCACAGTTTAGCGGGCGGTGCGTCAGTAATTATAGTCCGTGGGGAAAGACAGTGCTTTGTGTGTGATTAAATTAACTAAACAAAGCGAATTTGACTCGATGCATTTTTATATTCGAGTTACTCGAGGAATTGTTTCAGCCCTAAATTCATGTAACCAGCATGGATCAGGATCTGCATCTCTACACCACCACCTGCACACTGAGCACTGGGGTCCCTCAGGGCTGTGTGCTTGGTCTGCTGCTGTTCCCTCACGACTTCAATCACATCAAGTTTTCAATCAAGATTGAGGTTTTGAGGCTGACGGACTGGTGGAAAAACAATAATCCATCTCTTTGAACGTGCACGAAAAAGTGATTCTTGTTGAATTCAGAAGAGCACAAAGCAGCCACTTTCTTTCTCAACATAAAAATGTTTCTCCTAGATCATTACAGGCATCAAATTCCTTAAGTTTCACCTGGTGGAGAACTACACCTGGTCCCTCCACATCAGCTCCAAAATCAGGAAAGCCTGAGGGAATGTTGTTTCTTTGCACTGTGTACCAGCTGTATACGGTTCAAATTACAGTAAAACCACTTGACCTATGTCTTTCTGTGGAACGTTCAAAAGCTATGTTTTTGTAACCAAACTCATAAGTTTCCCAGAATCTTTAGCCCTCAAGGAACAAGTTTATTTATATTGAGATCATGTGACACTTTAGTCACTCTTTTTTGAGGTTGTAAAAACTCGATTAGCTGAGAGGTAAATGCTAAAATGGACAAAAGAAAAGATTCAGTTAGGTTTTTAAAAATTCCTCTGGTCTCCTACAGCCTTCTTTCAGTACAGAGAGGAAATTAAGGAAATGAATCAGCAGTATTTTAAGTCTTCAGTGCTCAGTGACGATAAAACACTTAATAAACTGGGTCATGTGTTGAAATATTTTAGCTTTTTTAAGGAAATCTGGTTAACCTGCTTTCGATATTTTACTTAGTGTCCATGATATTCTCAGAAATGTGTGTCAGGGATACTGACATTCCCAGCCATATACTTGTAAAGAATAGCTTCATTAGCATTACATTTTCTCCTTGAACTAGGAGACCCAAACCTGTTCCAGCATGTCAGTGCTCCTGTGCACAAAGCCAGCTCCATGAACATATGCTTTACATGGGTTGGATTGGAAGATTTTCTGCTATAGAGCTCCAAAACTATTGAACACATTTGGGATGAATTTGTAATGCTGACTGCACCCCAGGCCACCTCCCCTAGACCTCCCCCTAGACCTCCCCCTAGACCTCCCCCTAGACCTCCCCCTAGACCTTTATACCTGAATATCCACAAGCACACAACAGAATCTAGTAGAACGCCTACCCAGAACTTATTATAACAGCAAATGGAGACTCAAAAAGCCTATGAATCTTAGGTTGAGGTGTCCACAAACTTTTGTCCTTATAGTGTAAAAAAAATGTGCCCTTTCTTCTACCGCTCACGCTGTTCCTGTCCTTCTCCCATATCTCAGCTCGCCCGAGAGATCTTTGGAGCATGTCGTCGCCACGGCTGAAGTACCTGTCTTTAGGAGTGCTGGTGTTCCAGACAACCACTCTGGTGCTGACCATGAGATACTCGCGCACACTGCAGGCTGACGGGCCTCGTTACCTCGCCTCCTCCGCAGTAGTGCTGGCCGAGCTGCTGAAGATCCTCACCTGCATCTGCCTCGTCTGCAAAGAGCACAGTAAGTTCACGCCTCCATCTCCTCTGCAGACGACACGGTCAGGCTGTGGTTTTGTAATGATAGTTCTACACTCAGTACACCATAATGACAGTGTGAAAACAGAATTCTAGAAATATCTGCAAGTATCTCAGCACTTCTGGCAGCAGTTGCAGCCTCGAGTCTTTTTGATTGTGATGCAACAAGCTTTGTACACCTAGATTGTGGCAAATCCTCTCAAGATGATGAACGCAGAAAAGAAACCGCTTGTTGTCTCAGGACGTTTTGATTTGCATTCGTTCTGCCATGGAGCTGTACAACTCCTGCTGTGTAAAACATCCACCAAACCAGGACACTACCTTTAACATCGAGACTCTGTATGCAGAGACAGACCTTTATCCTGTTCAGGATTATATATATATAATATAAAATGAGAGAGAGAGAGAGAGAGATGCACACCTGCTTCACTGGGACTTTAATATTTTGTTGTTATGAATCAAACATCCAGTATCTTTATAAAAATTTTAATAAAAAAAAACCTTAAATGCACTGCCTTAGTAGCCTAAAGAATCGTTGTATTTTGCATAAACTAGGCTACAATCTATTATTCCTGCCACGAACTATGATTTAAACTCGCTCAGTATCTTTATTTCTTCTTTGTCAAAAGAAAATGTTCCACAACGTCGCCTGACTGTAGAAAACTGTAAAAATGACATTACTCATAATCACACACACTCATGCTAGTTCTCGCTCTACAGTGTTTTGTATTGTTTTAAGATTTATAATCGCACTCTTCATATCACTCAAGTGAGTCTGGTTCCTCTCAAGGTTCCTTCCTTATAACATCTAAGGGAGTTTTTTCATGGCCACAGTCGTCCCAGGATTCATCATCAGGGATAAATACACATCATTCACTTTAATTCAGAAGTTCTGTAAAGCTGCTTTGAGACAATGTGCATTGTGAAAAGTGCATTAGAAATAAATAAACTTGAGCTGCATGTGTTCTAATAAAGTCCAGTAGTTCTCTTGCTTTCTCTGTTATGTCTCACTGTTCCGAGGTCAGTAAACAGTATGTTTATTATTTATTCTGATTGTCGGTGTTGTGATGTCTCATCTCATCTCGTCTCGTTTCGTCTCTGTCCTTGGCATGTGACTCTGAGCAGGTTACAGTGTCCGAGCTCTAAGCAGCGTCCTCAGGCAGGAGATCATCCATAAACCATTGGAGACACTAAAGCTGGCCATTCCCTCAGGAATCTACACGCTGCAGAACAACCTGCTGTACGTGGCACTTTCCAACCTTGACGCTGCGACATATCAGGTAATGGGTGGAGAAGACAGTCAGACATTTATCTGTATATCTGTACATCTATTCATCCCTCCCTCCCTCCATCCATTCATATATATAAACATATACTGTACTTATATTTATTCATACATACTGTATATCTACACTTCACATTTGATCTATCCTTACACCCTAACTTCTATCCATCTATCTACACAGCTTCCATTTCATCCACCCATCCTTCTATCTACACATCTCGTATTCCATCCATCCATCCATCCACCCACCCTTCTACCCATCTTTCTATCTACACATCTTGTATTCCATCCATCCATCCATCCATCCTTCTACCCATCTTTCTATCTACACATCTTGTACTCCATCCATCCATCCATCCACCCTTCTACCCATCCTTCTATCTACACATCTCACATTCCTTCCATCCATCCATTGCATATTCCATCCATCCAAATCCTTCTATCTACACATCTTACATTCCATCCATCCATCCATCCATCCAAATCCTTCTATCTACACATCTCACATTTCATCCATCCATCCATCCATCCATCCATCCATCCATCCATCCATCCATCCATCCACCCTTCTACCCATCTTTCTATCTACACATCTTGTACTCCATCCATCCATCCATCCATCCACCCTCCTACCCATCCTTATATCTACACATCTCACATTCCATCCATCCATCCTTCCATCCAAATCCTTCTATCTACACATCTCACATTTTATCCATCCATCCATTGCATATTCCATCCATCCATCCATCCAAATCCTTCTTTCTACACATCTCACATTTCATCCATCCATCCATCCATCCATCCACCCTTCTACCCATCTTTCTATCTACACATCTTGTACTCCATCCTTCCATCCATCCATCCATCCACCCTCCTACCCATCCTTATATCTACACATCTCACATTCCATCCATCCATCCATCCATCCATCCATTGCATATTCCATCCATCCATCCATCCACCCTCCTACCCATCCTTATATCTACACATCTCACATTCCATCCATCCATCCATCCATTGCATATTCCATCCATCCATCCATCCAACCAAATCCTTCTATCTACACATCTCACATTTCATCCATCCATCCACCCTTCTACCCATCCTTATATCTACACATCTCACATTCCATCCACCCTTCTACCCATCCTTATATCTACACATCTCACATTCCATCCATCCATCCATCCATCCATCCATCCATCCATCCATCCAAATCCTTCTATCTACACATCTCACATGCCATCCATCCATCCATCCATCCATCCAAACCTGCTCTATCATTCCAACACTTCATTAATTGCACCAGAAACATCCAGCTCGGTCAGTACCTGTGTGTTTGCTTGCATAAACATACAGCTAATGTGCTTTGGATCTAAAAGCTGTAACCATACATTTATTACATTACATACATTTATTCTTCTTTATATTACATTTCTATCCCTTATTCATCCATTCACAGACACATTAAATGATCCTTTTATATATTGATACACATACCAACCTGCATGTAGTCCTTCTTCTGTCTGTCCATCTCACGTCATCTGTCCTCTCATACGTCATCTGTACATACCTCTCCACTCATTCATTCCTCCTTTAGCCATCCATCACTCGACACACAAATCCATTCCATCATTCATCTGTTCCATAAATACTTACATTGAGTCATAAAAAGTATATATACAGAAAAACAAAACTCAGGAGTTTGATGTTTTCCAGGCAGTAATATTAGCTCATTACGTGGGTGTTTTCTTCTTGGGAACCAGCTGCGCTCTCGATTCCACCCTCTGTGTGACCGCATCTTAATTATCTGCAAAGAAACGTGTAATGAAAGCGTAGAGGAGGAGCTCCTAGCTCAATATTTGATGTATGGCACTTCTCCAGGGCCACTGTTACAATGTTATGTGTAAAAAAAAAAAAAAGACCACATTGTGTAAACAATCGCCTTGTTGTTGTCATTAAAATTACAATTATTACTGTTATTACTGTACAGACTTCTTCAGCATGCTGTTATCTTTAGCAGGAATAATAACCCTAACCCCTGAGGAGGGGCTCCATTCGTACACGTTTCTGTCAAATAAAAATCTATTTAATAGATATTTTAATAAAAAATAAATGTTGAAAATAAAAATGAATTGAATGGAATTAAATTATGATAAATTGCTGTGATAGCTGGTCGCTAAGCCAAGTGAGGAGGCCAAAACAGTGTATTATTCTGCTGTAGGAAGAATAATGGGGGATGAAATGTATTCATTGCCAGTGGTTTATTATAAAAGTGACTCTTTTTGTCTATTTGAAGTTACATTTAATGTTCTACAATGTCCTTAAAACAAGTTTCCATGTTTGCTACCATCTGTTTTATTCCGCTCTGGCCATTACACATTTAAGCCCACACTTGCTACCTTGATTTTAGGTGACCTACCAGCTGAAGATCCTCACCACAGCCCTGTTTTCAGTCTCCATGTTGGGTCGCAGGCTTGGTCTCTATCAGTGGCTCTCGCTCATCATTTTGATGACTGGAGTAGCTCTTGTGCAGGTAAATGTTTTATGTGTTTTCCTAACCTGCCCCACACACACACACACACACACACACACACACACATAAACACACACACACACACACACACACACACACACACACACACACACACACACACACACATATATATATATATATATAGAGAGAGAGAGAGAGAGAGAGAGAGAGAGAGAGATTGTGTGTATAGAGAGAGAGAGAGAGAGAGATTGTGTGTATAGAGAGAGAGAGAGAGAGATTGTGTGTATAGAGAGAAGAGAGAGAGAGAGAGAGAGAGAGAGAGAGAAGAGAGAGAGAGAGAAGAGAGAGAGAGAGAGAGAGAGAGAGCTGTTATGTTTCCCTGCCGTGTGAAAATGTAAATATTTGTAAAAATTTGTCGTTTTTGTGTGTTGTGCAGTGGCCCACAGACTCTCCAGGTTCCCCAGAGAAGCAGCAGCTCACAACTGGATCTCCGTTTGTGGGTTTGGTGGCTGTGTTGGTGGCCTGCTTCTCCAGCGGATTTGCTGGTGTTTACTTTGAGAAGATCCTCAAAGAGACCAAGCAGAGTGTGTGGGTCAGAAACATCCAGCTCGGTCAGTACCTGTGTGTTTGCTTGTGTCTGTGTTAATGTCAAAGGAAAAAAAGGCTCCGTAAAATCATGAGCCTTCTACTTAATTCTCAGTTTCAGTACTTGTCAAATAGTACTTGAAATCCATGAATTACATAAAATCGTACTTCACCTTCTAGTAAAAAAAAATAATTTTATTAGAATTTTCTTCACTGAAAAACAACACTCGTGCGATTGTCCTCGACACTGACGTTTATTCAAAAGCCGCTCCAAGATTTCTGTTCTGCAGAAACGCGGTGAGACGGAGTACGTATTTCTTCACTGTGTTTTGCGTTTTCCTAATGAATACCCTCTGCTCCCACTGGAGACGTAATGACCGTGTGTTCGTCAGGAATAATGACATCTTGTCAGGCGTATTTTTATCGAGGAGTGTGTTAATGGAGTGTTAACGGCTCGGCCTGTATCTGAGTGTGAGATTCCTTTAAACTGTTTCAGCGCAGCAGAACGGCATCGACTTACTAGAACAATTTCCTGCTTTCATACTTCTTCATTAAGCCTTCTTGCATCCTTCATAAAACCTGCATATAACTTCTTATACTTTATATATAAGCTTCATAAGCCCTTTATACACCATCATACAACTGCCAAACACCTTATATACAACATCATACAACCTTCAAACACCTTAAATACACCATCATACACTCTATATACACACCATAATACAACCTTCATACACCCTATATACACACCATCATACAACCTTCATACACCCTATATACACCATCATACAACCTTTATAAACACTAGATACACACCATAATACAACCTTCATACACACTATATACACCATAATACAACCTTCATACACCCTATATACACCATAATACAACCTTCATAAACACTATATACACACCATAATACAACCTTCATACACCCTATATACATACCATCATACAACCTTCATACACCCTATATACACACCATTATACAACCTTCATACACCCTATATACACACCATAATACAACCTTCATACACCCTATATACACACCATAATACAACCTTCATATACACCCTATATACACACCACAATACAACCTTCATACACTATATACACACCATAATACAACCTTCATACACACTATATACACACCATAATACAACCTTCATACACACTATATACACATCATAATACAACCTTCATACACCCTATATACACACCATAATACAACCTTCATACACCCTATATACACACATAATACAACCTTCATACACACTATATACACACCATAATACAACCTTCATACACACTATATACACACCATAATACAACCTTCATACACCCTATATACACACCATAATACAACCTTCATACACCCTATATACACACCACAATACAACCTTCATACACTATATACACACCATAATACAACCTTCATACACCCTATATACACACCACAATACAACCTTCATACACACTATATACACACCATCATACAACCTTCATACACACTATATACACACACCATAATACAACCTTCATACACCCTATATGCACACCATAATACAACCTTCATACACCCTATATACACACCATAATACAACCTTCATACACCCTATATACTCATCATCATACAACCTTCATACACCCTATATACTCATCATAATACAACCTTCATACACCCTATATACACACCACCATACAACCTTCATACACCCTATATACACACCATCATACAACCTTCATACACCCTATATACACACCATCATACAACCTTCATACACCCTATATACACACCATCATACAACCTTTATACACCCTATATACACACCATAATACAACCTTCATACACTATATACACACCATAATACAACCTTCATACACCCTATATACACACCATAATACAACCTTCATACACCCTATATACACACCATAATACAACCTTCATACACACTATATACACACCATAATACAACCTTCATACACACTATATGCACACCATAATACAACCTTCATACACCCTATATACACACCATAATACAACCTTCATACACCCTATATACACACCATAATACAACCTTCATACACCCTATATACTCATCATAATCCAACCTTCATACACCCTATATACACACCACAATACAACCTTCATACACCCTATATACACACCATAATACAACCTTCATACACACTATATACACACATAATACAACCTTCATACACACTATATGCACACCACAATACAACCTTCATACACTATATGCACACCATAATACAACCTTCATACACCCTATATACACACCATAATACAACCTTCATACACCCTATATACACACCATAATACAACCTTCATACACCCTATATACACATCATACAACCTTCATACACCCTATATACTCATCATAATACAACCTTCATACACCCTATATACACACCATATACAACCTTCATACACCTATATATACACACCATCATACAACCTTCATACACCCTATATACACACCATCATACAACCTTTATACACACCATAATACAACCTTCATACACCCTATATACACACCATCATACAACCTTCATACACCCTATATACACACCATCATACAACCTTCATACACCCTATATACACACCATCATACAACCTTCATACACACTATATACACACCATCATACAACCTTTATACACACCATAATACGACCTTTATACACCTTATATACACCAAATTACACTTTTATATACACCTTCATACACCCTATATACACCATCAAACAACCTTCATACACCTTATATACACACCATAATACACCTTATATACACCATCATACAACCTTCATACACCTTATACACCTTATATACACCAAATTACACTTTTATATACACCTTCATACACCCTATATACACCATCAAACAACCTTCATACACCTTATATACACACCATAATACAACCTTCATACACACTATATACACACCATCATACAACCTTCATACACCTTATATACACCTTCATACACCTTATACACAATCATACAACCGTCAAACACCTTATATACAACATCATACACGCTATATACAACATCATACACCTTATATA
Organism: Silurus meridionalis; assembly: GCF_014805685.1. Classification (NCBI taxonomy): domain Eukaryota; kingdom Metazoa; phylum Chordata; class Actinopteri; order Siluriformes; family Siluridae; genus Silurus; species Silurus meridionalis. The sequence continues at coordinate 25,152,474 of NC_060900.1, forward strand.
CAACATCATACAACCTTCCAACACTTTATATACACCATCATACACCTTATATACACCTTCATACACCCTATATACACCATCACACAACCTTCATACACCTTATATACACAATCATACAAATGGAAATGGTTAAACTGATGTTTATATGTGTGTGGGTGTTTTTTGTGTTGAAGGTCTGTTTGGCCTGGTATTTGGCCTGTGTGGAATGCTGGTATATGACGGAGAGAGAGTGAAGGAGCACGGAATGCTGCAGGGCTACAACACCATCACCTGGACTGTTGTTTCCTTACAGGTGAGATTAATGCTGTATGCGCACACACTCAATTAAAACCAATTATCCAATTATTACTAAATGACCAATTATCAGCACACATCTAAATACACTCAGTCACACCAGTAACATGGAGCTGTGTTTCTTTACTTTTCATCACCTGTATTATTTATAACTTTTCAATGCTTTTTATATACATTTTTTTTATTCACACACACACTACATTTCATGTTTCTGTGATGCTGCTTTACTTCTGGATGTGATCAAGAACAAATATGTAATTACCTTCCTGCGGCATTTATTGATGAAGCTGAATTAATTTTATCAGTTATTTTATAGTGTGTGTGTGTGTGTGTGTGTGTGTCCACACAGGCATTGGGAGGTCTGGTCATAGCCGCTGTTATTAAATACGCAGATAATATACTAAAAGGTTTCGCCACGTCCCTGTCCATCATCCTGTCCACACTCATTTCCTACTTCTGGTTGCAGGATTTCGAGCCGACAAGGTAATCGAATGTCCTGTTAAAGCGGGACTAACCTCAGGGCTTTTTCATATAATATATCTATTTCTATTTCTATATCTATATCTATCTATCTATACAGTCAACCCCCGATAATTCACGTCTCAGAAAATTCTATTATATTTTATAATATTCTATAATATAACAAAAAAAATAAATAAAAAAATAAATAAATGAATGTAAAATAAAATTAAATAATAATAATAATAATAATAATAATAATAATAATAATAATAATAATTTATATATATATATATATAAATAAATAAAGTGCAGCGCCCCCTAGAGTTTGGTGTTTTATTTATTATTATTTTTATTATTATTATTTTTTTTTGCAATAGGAATGCCAAATAATAAGCCGATATCTATTTTTATGTAAAAAATTCAGTACATTTATATTTAAGTACATAGAGGAAATGGTATTTAAAAAAAATAATACTAAATATATTCTGTTGTTGCTCCTAAGCTGTGGAACAATTTGCCTTTTAATATAAGGTCAGGTTTTAAATCTTTGATTAAAAACTCATTTATGTATTTATTTATTTCCTAACGCATGTTAAGTTTCTGTTGTTTTCTTTTGTGTTCCTTCACTGATCATTAGTTGTGAATGCTCTATTTGTTTTGAATATTTCATTGTAACGCACGTTGTTAGCAGCTAGCTATAAAAGGCACTGAATCAATTAGCCTTTTATGATTGATTGAAATTGTAGGTAAATAAAAAATAGTGTTCAATCCAAAATCAATACATTTGTCCATATCGTAACAGATACAAGAATCCGTGGATCCCGTGGGAAGCGTGAGCTCTGACTGCTGTCTGATTCCTGAGTGTTCCACCGCTTTTAACTGTCATGTGATTTCCCTCTCATCCAGCATTTTCTTTCTGGGAGCCGTGCTGGTCATAGTCGCGACGTTTTTGTACAGCTACGAAGGTAAAAACGCGTCGACCCAGAGCCGAGCGTGACGTGACGCCGGGGGCCCCGGGATACAGCTGGAGGGCCGGGATGAAGCTGAGGAGATGAAGAGGATCGCAGAAGTGAAATGAAAATGAGGAGGAGGACAGGGGAAGGTTGACGGCGATATCTGAAGCGACTCGTTCTTTGAGGAAGAGTCCACGCTTTTATACCATCACTGTATACAACAAGGAAATCTCGAGGAAGAAGAGACAATAAAACTGTCCATACGTGCTTCATGACTCTGATACTCGAGACTTTCACTGGAGTGCCATTCAGTTCTGTGTGTGTGTGTTTGTTTTTAAGCCATGTCATGCACCTGAATGCTGGAATTCTTTCCTAATTACAGTCATTTGGAGTGTCATTTTACCCATGAACAAACTCCATACACTGAAAATGCAATGAGTGTAATAATCTATTCAAACTTGAACTTGAAATGAATTATTAAATAATTTTAGTAAGTATTGACTGTGTCTTACTGTGTGTGTGTGTGTGTGTGTGTGTGTGTGTGTGTGTGTGTTTGGCAGCGATGGATGAAGTACACAAACAAGTACACTTGAGTTAAAGTAGTAAAATACGACTCCAGTAAAAGTGTCCATTTAAACTTTCACTTGAGTAAAAGTACAAAAGTATTTGCCTTCAAATTAAATAAAAAAAAAGTTCGAAACAGAGCACGCACTCGATCCTGATTGGTGCGTGTTTGATAATAATAAATCATAGATCATAAATAAAAAGAAACGACTGATTTCACAAAATGAAATTCCCAAATGGAAATACTTCAGTAAAGTACAGATACGTGAAACAACTACTTAACTACAGTAACTAAAGGTCATTTTTTTTTTTAAGTTTTGTGTGTATAAATTATCGGTGTATATTTTCCTCATTGTATATGTTCAGTGAGAAGTTCAAAAAGCCGTTCAGGTGTCCACATTTACCTTCTTACTGACCACAAACTTTTGTCCATGTTGGGTAGCTTCCTGATGTAACAGAGGAAAAGAATTATGATGTATTTCATTAGTAAACACAAAGCTACATGGGGAAGAAACATAAAAGTCTTACTTTATAAAATAAAATAACTGCCGTTAGAGGTTGACGTCTATTTTACCGATATCGATATTAGGTTGTACTTGTGAATAACCAAATAATCAAAACTATATTTTTTTATAAATATATACTGGATAAGAAATGAAAAAATTTAAAATAGTACTGAAATTTATTACAAAAATAAACGGTACAGAATCATGGAAATGTGCTAAATAAAATAAATATGAATATATCCAATAGTAAATATCATTCTATAATTAATAAATGATAAATATAATAGCGCTCTCCGTGCAGCGCGCAGTCTCGCGTGTAAAAACAATCAGCACGTAGCATCAGTGATTCACCTCTAGAGGCCGCTCTCCTAATGACCGTAATGCAGCTTTAAAGAGAATTTGATAATAAAATATAAGAAAGAAAAAGAGCCAATTTTTTTGCAGATTTCAGCTCTATAATGAATTTTTATGATGTGTGTGTAAAGTATTATCGACCCCCCCCCCTTTTTTTTTGATTCACCAAAAACCCCAACACACTCATACTGTACTTATTTGTTAAATGTGTATATTAGAGATCATCACTCCAGTGCTCTTCTCAGATAACTTTCTCACTTGTGACTTATATTTAAGGCTTAATATGTGCTGTATTTCTGCTCCAGCGACGTATCAGGGGCAGGTTTACGTTTTTTTAAAAGCTTTTATTTAAATTTTTTTATAACAATGCATGTGTGTGGAAATAACATAAGAATCGAATAAACCTCTGTTTTCCTGTACTGTTTGTGTACAAGTGAACTCGAGCAATCAAAGCACAGGAGAACGTTTATCTCCTCGAATCCCTGGATGATCTTCCGGATTGACTTCTGCCGGGTTGTTCTTGGATTAGATCCACTTTACACTTTTAGATCTTCAGCAGGTTTATTTTACACTCTGCATCAGGGTTTTTCTTCACGATTTGCCTCGGAGTCAGTGTTTATCTTTACACACTGTATCAGGGTTTGGTCTGAACTGATCCACAATTGATTTTTCATTTACTGAAATATTGATGAATAATATTGTGCTGTTATAACAGAAAATATTCGATAAACTTGACTATATTCAAGTTACATAATATTGACAGAAGTATTGGGACACCTGACTTTTCCACCTGCTTCTTCCCCAAACTTTTATCACAAACTTGGAGGCACCAATTTGTAAAATACATCTTTTCCATTCACTTGAACTAGGAGATCCAAACGTGTTCCAGCATGACAATGCTCCTGGTCACAAAGCAAGCTCCATGAAGATATGCTTTAAATGGATTGGAGTGGAAGATCTCCTGCTATTGAGATCTGACCCTCAACCCTACTGAGCACTTTGGGATGAACAGGAACTTTTCTAACGTCACAAAAAATCTCCTCAAGCACACTCCAAAATCTAGTGGAACATCTTCCCTAAAGAATGGCGGGTACTTTAATAACAAATGGAAACTCAATGTGAAATGAGGTGTCCACAAACTTGTGTCCATACAGTGTATTATCTCTTGCTGACACACATCTTGTTTTCTTTTTTGTTTGGTAGGTCGTTGGATTTAAGTTCTTGTTTTTGTTGGAGGGTTTTATTTATTTTCTTTGAAATCACCTAACTGATACTGGTACTGAGCCTCATTTTGCTCAGAATATAATACAATAAAAATATGCCTTTATGTGAAATATGCAAAATGTGATTATATTTTTAGTATTTGTGAAACAGAAATCGTGTAGGACATGGAATCGGGGGCCTCTTAATACCACAACTAAGATGTCAGTTATAGAAACCATCAATCTTCTTCTTCTTCTACTTTCGGCTGCTCCCATTATGGGTCACCACAGCAGATCATCTGTCTCCATACCCCCCTGTCCTCTACATCTGCCTCTTTCAAACCAACTAACTGCATGTCTTCCCTCACCACATCCATAAACCTCCTCCTTGGTCTTCCTCTTTTACTCCTTTCTGGTGGCTCCATCCTCAGCATTCTTCTACTGATATACCCCATGTCCCTCCTCTGCACATATCCCACTCCACCATGCCTGCACTCTTTTCTTCACTTCTCTTACACACTCTCCATTACTTTGCATTGTTGATCCAGGTACCTGAACTCCTCCACCTTCTCCACCTCTTTTTCCTGCAACCGCACCACTTCACTGCCCTCCCTCTCATTTACACACATTTACTCTGTCTTACTTCTACTGACTTTTATTCCCCTTCTCTCCATCCCATACCTCCACCTCTCCAGGCTCTTCTCAACCTGCTCCCTACTCTCACCACAAATAACAATATCATTCGCAAACATCATAGTCCATGGAGACTCCTGTCTGACCTCGTCCGTCAACCTGTCCATCACCACTGCAACCAGGAAAGGGCTCAGGGCCAATCCTTGATGCAGTCCAACCTTCACCTTGAACCAGTCTGTTGTTCCTACTGCACACTTCACTGCTGTCACAGTGTCCTCATACATGTCCTGCACCACCCTCACATACTTCTCTGACACACCTGACTTCCTCATACAATACCACAACTCCTCTCTCTCTGCACCCTGTCATACACTTACTAAATCCACAAACACACAATGCAACTCCTTCTGTCCTTCTCTATACTTCTCCATCAACATTCTCAAGGTAAATATTGCGTCTGTGGTGCTCTTCCTCGGCATGAAACCATACTGCTGCTTACAGATGGTCACCTCTTCTCTCAGCCTGGCATCCACTACTCTTTCCCATAACTTCATGGTGTGACTGATCAACTTTATTCCCCTGTAGTTACTGCAGGTCTGCACATCTCCATTATTCTTAAAGATCAGTACCAGCACACTCCTTCTCCATTCCTCAGGCATCTTCTCACCTTCCAAAATCCTGTTAAACAACCTGGTTAAAACTCCACTGCATCTCTCCTAAAAAATTTTGTCAGACTTTTACCGGTATGTCATCTGGTCCAACCGACTTTCCACTCTTCATCCTCTTCAATCCTCTTAATTAATTCATTTTTTAAATAATTAATATAGGTTAAAGATGAAGTTTTTTTTTTTTGTGTAAATCCCTTTTCACTGTAACCGTGTTTATAAACGTTTGCACTAATCCTTATTACATAAAAAACAAACAAACAAACAAAAAAGGTGGTGGTAATTTGACCATGGTTGTGGAAAATGTGGAATGGAAATGTCCACCTCAATAGGGTTTCTCACTCGTCTTCTGGTGGCTGTGAGGATCGGCATGTGATGGAAAATGTTAATATTTTTAAACTGCAAATTTAACAACCAAAAGCCATCAAAGTGCAGTGTGTGTGTGTGTGTGTGTGTGTGTGTGTGTGTGTGCGCGTGCGTGCGTGCATGTGTGAGTGAGTGAAAGATAGAAAGAAATTAGTATTTGTCCATACAGCTTTTTGTGTGTAAAGAGAGAGAGAGAGAGAGAGAGAGAGAGAGAGAAAGAGTGTGTGTGTGTTTAGATTGGGTATTGATGCACACATCCATCTCTCTCTCTCTCTCTCTCTCTCTCTCTCTCTCACACACACACACACACACACACACACACACACACACACAGAGTATATGTGCCCACATCCATATATGTATGTAAACATGTATGAATTTGTACACACATATGTGTGTAGGTGTGTGTGAGAGAGACACACACTGTGTGTGTGTGTGTGTGTGTGTGTGTGTGTGTGTGAAAGACAGAGAAAGAGAATTTATCCACACATCTGTGTGTGTATGTGTGTGTGCGTGTGCGTGTGCGTGTGTGTGTGTGTGTGTGTGGAGGGGGGTATTTGTGCACACATACATGTGTATAGGAATGTTTCTTGTCTCACTAATGAGCAGCAGAGGGATTTACTGTTCGTATTTGCTTTCTCTCAGGTGAAAGAGCCTGAGTCTCTCTCTCTCTCTCTCTCTCTCTCTCTCTCTCTCTCTCTTTTAATCAATTTTGAATTGAACACATTTCTTCCTCTGAGTCATTATTCTACACAGACTCTCCTCTCACACTGGGGTTTACAGAAACTGAATAAATACTGAAATCTGATGTGATAAAGTCAGAATTTTCTGCTCCCTGACTGATATTTTTCTATAATTGCAAATTGTGGGAGGCCAATCAGGTCAACATTCGTGCAAAAAGCTCCTTTATAATCCTACAAGATAAACGAAAACGCTGCTCTTGTAGGACATCTGGGGCTTCTGGGCTGCACTGTACTGTAGATTTACTCTCCTTCCTGGAGAGTAAATCTACAGTACATATTTTTATGTTATTCTTTTATCAATCACTTGTCTGAAGGTCCTGCTGCAAACCGTGAAATGCTACTACACGTGACTTGTTTGTGTATTTTTTCTGCTTAATATCAAGCGCTCTATCTTCCTGGTGGGAGAATCGAATCGAGAAGCCAAGCACCGGTTACCAAAATATTACCTATGTGAGATGGAAGGAAGGGGCGGAGCTTACAGCGGTGTAATTGACTTCAGATTCATATACTGATGTCTGATGTATGATGGCTGAGAAGTGCCAGAGGAAAAAACACATTACCAAATCGAAAAACAAACTGACAAATCAGAAAACACATTAACAAACTGAAAAAAATTAATACATCCGAAAACAAATGAACAAATCCAAACACAAATTGACAATTCAGAAAACAAATTAACAAAATAAAAAACATAAACAACTTCACAAACACAATGACAATTTAGACAAACCATTAAAGGGAAGTAGAGTTTGGGATATGGAATACTCGGCACGTGTTTGTAAAAGTAAAAAAAAAAAAAACCATTTAAAGTTGCACAATTGGAAAAAAATGGTTTGAAGTAAACACAGAATTCCACACATGTACAAGAAACAAAGTTGACAATGAATGACAGATCTCTTGTCCAATCAATGGTAAGTATTCCGTTCGCAAGCTCTACCTACCCTTTCCATTTTGTCAGAATTGTCATTTTTTTTAAAAAATTTATTCTGATTTTTAGATGTTATTTTGTTTTCGGATTTGTTTAAAGTTTCATTTGTTTTGAACTTCTAGACCACCGTACTGATGGGATCAATGCTGTCAATCTAAATGAAAAATATTATGGTCTAAAAATGAAACCATCCTCAAGCCATGTATGTGTATGTCAGTGCAGTGTGGAAAAATAGATCTTCAAAACCAGGTAAATCTTGTACAATTTTTTATGGGGATAACATTTGACTTCAGAAACTCATACAGCCGAGTACGTGACTGCTCAGTTCTCAGGAAACGTAGGTTGCCTGAAAAAAATTTTTTGCTGGTTTTCCTGAACAGCACCTTGTCGAAAAGGAGTATAATCGCTTTCCTTTTAGTTACGATACAATGTCATGATTTTGTCTGGATGAAGAATGTAGGCTCTGAATTATGTGCGAAGTTTGGCCTAGAACACAAGCTTTGTAAACATCTCCATCACTGCTTCTTTTTAGTTTATAATCAACCAGAAAGATACTGAAAAAATGAGCTGTAATGCAAATCATGAATGAAGTTGTATCGAAAGTGAGATTCAAACCTCAAAACTTAACTCATGAATCCTTTCCCTTAACAGCTTAACGCATTAGATATCACATTCCCCTTTTCCAGCCTTGAGCGGGTATTAAGGGAGTCCATAGATTCTGTTGTTTATGTGCCTCTTTTGGCCCCTTCGTCCATTCAAAGGCAGTAGTGTGGAATTAAGGCAAGTGGTCCTAAAAGTTTTGTCCCCAGAACACTGGAACATTGCCACACTAATATGAATACATTTTCAAAGTTTTGTCTTTGGGATTAGAACTTTTTTTTTTTTTTTTTTGCATCATTCAGTTTTTTTTTTTAATCAAATACTTTTCCTCCATAACTTCCTTCCAATTTTGTCATCCTACCCATAAACTAGCTCTTAATAATCGAACAACTGCTACCCACCGGCAATTGTGAAGGCCAGCATGTACCCCAGAGGGCATCTGAACACATTAAGGAAAAAAACACTATACCTCCTCTTCTACATAAATGAGTTCACAGAGACCCTCGATTAGCCAGTGGTACTCTGATTGTTAGCTGAAAGAAAGTATGCCGTCCCTAGCACCCAGACAGCATGGCCAGATTGGATCCGCCAGGCTCCTGGCATTGTTGAGATTCAAACTTAAGATGCCCCCTGATGATAGGCTGAATGCTGCCAAAAACTGCCTGCAGATTCTACCTGAGCCTGGAAGATTAGCCCAAATTCCAAATCGTTTTTACATGGACCTGCTATTCTCTTCTTCTGTCAATCATCCTACTGTCAATACTAATGCCATTCATTATGATAGCAATATAAAGAGTTGGCCATCAGACAATTTCTGTCCTGTGCGTCATACAATTTACCAGTAGAGTGGAAAATACACCATATGGCCCAATAGATGTGCAATGCTGACATCCATATGTACTTCTCCAAGTTTTGCTGTAGCATTAAATTTAACTCCAAACACTGCTCCAGCATGACAATACCCTTGTACAAAGTCGACCTCAATGAAGATAGTTGCATTTTACAGCATTTGGCAGAAGACCTTATCCTCACTTATGATTATCTCATTCATACAAGTGAGTAGCTATAGGGTTAAGGGCCTTGCTCAAAGGCCCAGGAGTAGCAGCTTCGTGTTTCTAGGATTTGAACTCACAACCATCGGATCCAAAGTTCATTTCCTCAACCACTAAGCTACCACCTCCCTACATGGTGTTAAAGTTGGAGTGTAACGACTTGACTGTCCTGCACAGAGCACTGACCACCTCAACCCCTTTGAGATGAACTGAAACTGGAGCCTCCTTGACTTCCTCTGAATAAACCCATATCCAAACAATGGCCCTGCCCCAAAATCTGGTGGAAATTGTTATTGAAGATGGGTGGAGTTCATTATGATATAAATTTGGAAGGGGATCTTGAATAAACAAAACATTTTTCAGTGGTATAGTGCATGACATATCTGATCTAACTAGGACTGGCCCTTATTTAGGTGTTTAGAAACAGATTGGTTGAAAATGGAACATCAGAATGCCAAAACAGCGTTTCAGATGGATCCATGTTAGCATGTCCAAGGCCTGGGTGCTCAGTACCTCACTAACCGAACTCTCAGCTGTCTGTTTTGCTTGCCCTGCTGTAGATTTCCTGAAAAGGGTCGAGCCAAAATCCAACCCAGTGGAAAATACTCTCCTCTATCCGCACTCATTTCCTTAACCAGCTACTTTGAAGGGATCACCACCAATGGCGTTCCCCTTCTGGGTCGCCACATGAGAACCTGGGCATCATTGGCATTGGGTTTGCCCATGGCATTCTGTGGAATAGGCTCCATTTGGGTCAGGATTTTTGGCTGATCCTGGTGCAGAGGCCCAACCAGCCTGGCCCTGGAGCCCAGAGGCATCATGGGATCAATGGTGATGTCCACTTTCATTCTCCACTTGATGGTCTGCAGCAGGATCTTCTCACACGTGCCAACATTGAGAGCCACCAGCCACGTGGTGAAGCTCTGGTCACGGTTGATGTGCGTAAGCATCGGCGTGTTGTTCTCACTCACTGGGACCGCCCACGTCACACTCGGGTAGAAGTTGTCGTTCATACCAACGATGAGGCGTGAAGGTTTGGATGTCGGGCCTGAGATGGTCACTGTCTCGGTGGTGTTGCCGTACCATGGGTAGCTCACGCCGTCCGAGTCACTAATCGCGCTCACCATGCCGTCCCTCAACTCCGGGAGCTCCCAGCTCGACCTAAAAGAAAACAGAAGTTCAGAGTGGACCCGGGATACTACACAATGCTCATGATAATAACCCCATTTTGGGCTTGGGATCAACATTGTTTTGATCAAAAAAAGTTTTGGAGTGGAACATTTGTATAATCTTCTCATGACTAGTGTAATTAGCCAACCACTAAACTACCACTGCAATTCTGTCAATCAGTTAAAAAAACTAAAACAAAAGTGCTGGGTAGCTAAAATATATATATATATATATATATATATATATATATATATATATATATATATATATATATATATATATATATATATATATTTAATGTTTAATGTTTAGCTAACCATTAGTGATCATTTTAAGTATTAGAGTATTAACTTCCTAACCCATCCATTAGGGTTACACAAGCCAGTGCACTTTTAGTGCCATTCCCAAGCCTGGATAAATGGAGAGGATTGTGTTATGAAGGGCATCCAGCGTGAAACATGTGCCAAATCAAACATGCGGATCACAAACCTGAATTTCATACCGGATTGGTCGAGGCCCGGGTTACCAACGACCACCACAGGTATTGTTAGCCAACAGCGTACCAGTGGAAATTTGGCTACTGTTGGGCTACTGTGGAAGACGTCTACAGAGACAGCAGGGAAAGGAGAAGTGTAGGAGAGTGGAGGTTAGGATGGGCACTTTAAATGTTGGTACTATGACTGGTAAAGGGAGAGAGATATCTGATAAGATGGAGAGGAGAAAGGTAGACATGTTATGTGTTGAGGAGACCAAATGGAATGGGAGTGAGGCCAGGAACATTGGAGGTGGGTTTAAACTGTTCTATCATGGTGTGGATGGAAAGAGAAATGGTGCAGGGGTGATTCTGAAGGAAGAGTACATGATAAATGATGTGATGATAAATGTCATCAGTGCTAATGCTTCAAAAGTGGGATGTGAGATGGAGGAGAAGAAAAAATTCTGGAGTGAGTTAGATGAAGTGGTAGAAGGTGTACCTAGGAAAGAAAGATTGGTGATTGAGGCAGACTTTAATGGGCATGTAGGTGAAGGGAACAGAGGTGATAAGGAGGTGATGGTAGGTATGGCTTTAAGGAGAGGAAAGTGGAAGGGCAGATGGTGGTAGATTTTGCTAAAAGGATGGAAATGGCAGTGGTGAACACTTATTTTATAAAGAAGGAGGAGCATAGGGTGACATATAAGAGTAGAGGAAGGGGCAAATAGGTGGACTATGATTTCTGCAGGAGATGCAACCTGAAGGAGACTGACAATTGTATGGTGTTGGCAGGGGACAGTGTAGTTAGAAAGCATTGGATGGTGGTCTGTAGGCTGGCTTTGGAGGTGAAAAAGAAGAGGAGGAGAGTGAGGACTGAAAGAAGAATAAGTTTGTGGAAACTGAAGGAAGAAGACTGCAGTGTGAGGTTTAGGGAAGAGGTCAGACAGGGGCTCGGTGGTGGTGAAGAGGTGCTGGATGATTACTACAGAAGTGATAAGGGAGACAGGGGAGATAAGGGAGATAAGGGAGACAGTTAGAAAGGTACTTGGTGTGACATCTAGAAATAGAAAGAAAGACAAAGATATGTGAATAGGATTAGTAAGAAGGAAGTGAGAGCAGTTATTAAGTTTAGATGGCATACCGAAGAAGAAGCGTGGAGATGTTTAGGAGAGATGCAGTGGAGTTTTTAACCAAATTGTTCAACAAGGTTTTGGAAGGTGAGAAGATGCCTGAGGAATGGAGAAGGAGTGTTCTGGTACCAATCTTTAAACATAAGGGAGATGTGCAGACCTGCAGTAACTACAGGGGAATAAAATTGATCAGTCACACCATGAAGTTATGGGAAAGAGTAGTGGAAACCAGGCTGAGAGAAGAGGTGACCATCTGTGAGCAACAGTATGGTTTCATGCCGAGGAAGAGCACCACAGATGCAATATTTGCTTTGAGAATGTTGATGGAGAAGTATAGAGAAGGACAGAAGGAGTTGCATTGTGTGTTTGTGAATTTAGAGAAAGTGTATGACAGGGTGCCGAGAGAGAGGAGCTGTGGTACTGTATGAGGAAGTCTTGTGTGTCAGAGAAGTATGTGAGGGTGGTGCAGGACATGTATGAGGACACTGTGACAGCAGTGAAGTGTGCAGTAGGAACAAGAGACTGGTTCAAGGTGGAGGTGGAACTGCATCAAGGATCGTCTCTGAGCCTTTTTCTGTGTGCAGTGGTGATGAACAGGATGACGGACGAGGTCAGACAGGAGTCTCTATAGACTATGATGTTTGCGGTGATATTGTTATTTGTGGTGAGAGTAGTGAGCAGGTTGAAAAGAGTCTGGAGAGGTGGAGGTATGTGCTGGAGAGAAAGGGAATGAAAGTCAGTAGGATTAAGGGAGAAAACGTGTGTGAATGAGAGTGAGGGCAGTGGAGGGGTGCGGTTGCAGGGAGAAGAGGTGGAGAAGGTGGAGGAGTTCAGGTACCTGGGGTCAACAGTGCAAAGTAATGGAGAGTGTGTTAGAGAAGTGAAGAAAAGAGGGCAGGCAGGGTGAAGTGAGTGGAGAAGAGTGATAGCAGGAGTGATTTGTGATAGAAGAGTATCTGTGAGAGTAAAAGGAAAGTTTATAGGACTGTGGTGAGACCTGAGATGTTGTATGGATTAGAGACAGTGGCATTGAGTAAAAGACAGGAGGTGAAGCTGGAGGTAGCAGAGCTGAAGATGTTGAGGTTTTCGTTGGGAGTGACGACGATGGACAGGATTAGGAATGAGTTTATTAGAGGGACCATGCATGTAGGACGTTTTGGAGACAAGGTGAGGGAGGTGTGATTGAGATGGTTTGGACATGTGCAGAGGAGGGACATGGGGTATATCGGTAGGAGAATTCTGAGGATGGAGCCACCAGGAAGGAGGAAAAGAGGAAGACCAAGGAGGAGGTTTATGTAGTAGTAATAATGTAACATGCAGGTAGGTGGTTGAAAGAGGCAGATGTAGAGGACAGGGGGGTATGGAGAGGGATGAGCCGCTGTGGCGCCCCCTAATGGGAGCAGCCGAAAGAAGAAGAAGTGTATTATGTTCCTGTTCTTCAATAGAACTAAAAGCAGGTGGTGTAATTGATCTTATGCAAATTATTCTGAGTTTTTACTTCTTTGTGTGTCGAGTTGAAAATTATGGTGAAAATTATTGTTTCCTTACCCATATGGCATTAAAATTGAGGAATTGTTTGCAAAATCTAACAAGCATTGGTTTTGTATTAAACTACCTAGCAAGAATTAGAATACAGGGTTGCCCATGGAGCATGTTAGCTAAATAGAAATAGTTAGCTAATTAGAAGCACAATATAATTTTAGTTGTCATGTACCGTAATTTCCGGACTATAATGCGCATCCATATATAAGCCGTGCCCACTGAATTTTACAAATATTTCTTTTTTTTACATAAATAAGCCGCACCTGTCTATAAGCCACCTGTCCATAGGCCGTCTACACTAATGTACTTTACACAGGCTTTAACGAAAGACACGTTACACACGGTGTAACGGGTAAAATATGTTGCGCTTCCTTTAGGAGGATAGCGGTATTTTGGGAATAGCCTGCCAGAAGCGAGCTCTCCCTTCACCCTGACTTAACGTGTTACAACGGCTTGTATCTAAACAGTAGCCTACCAAGTAAGTCATTGTTCACTGTCTTCCTCCTTCCTTTCACAAAAATTTATCTCGGGAGTTTATCTTTTGGCATCGTATTGCGTTTAAAAATCACCTGATGGAAGTTTTTTCTCTCGATGCCGTGCAGCTCAGAACACAGGCAGGGTGCGTTTTTTCGTTTACGTTCGAAAATTTAATTGGTCTAATGTTATGGGGTTCAGCTTTTTGGCTTAGAGTTTGTGAAACCGGGAAAAACCCAGGAAAAATCCATAAATTAGCCGCTTCATTGTTTAAGCCGTGGGGTTCAAAACATGGGGAAAAAAGTAGCGGCTTATAGTCCGAAAAATACGATACACTTAGTTGGTGACTCGTACTATAGAAAGGTTGCTATTTGTGATTCAGCTAAAAAGCTAGCTTGTTTGGTTGTAAACTTAGCAGTAAGATAATGATAAAAGCACTGAGTAGAAGTTGGTGAAATGGCTGAAAATTGCACATCTTAGCATTATGAACCTGGGGCTTCCTGAAGTCTCGTTTTGCTAACATTGGTTGATTGTCAAAGGCTATGCATTTATCAGATGTCATCCTTACTTTTGGTTTATAAATCACATTTAGGCCATAACCTGTCAAATCTTTATTAGCGTTCATTCAGTTAGTGTTGTTAGCGATGTTATCGTCTTTAGCGACATGCTTTAATGTGCAGTCACTGATGTGTCAGGACCTCATGAGTAATTCATCGCAGTAGAGTAATTAGTTAGTAATGAGTGTGTATGTGTGTGCTCTGGGCCAGCTGTGTGTGTGTGTGTGTGTGTGTGTGTGTGTGTGTGTGTGTGTGAAAGATTCATAAGATTCGGTCTCAGAACACGTTTTTTTTTTTTTTTTACGCAGGAAGTGTCACTTGGCGCAAAATTCTGGCATCTTGTCATCAAATCTGTTCCATCTGTCACCCACACAACCTCCACAGGATTTCACTCCCCCCCACACATACACACACATGCATGTAGAAACACACGTCCCTGAGACACACGCACCTCCACATGAACAGACCCTGTGTGGAGAAACCCAATCGGGCAGTCAGGGTTGTAGGAATGTGTGATTTCTCTACCTCGTGTTCTCTTGCTTTCTGTCTTTACTTGTTTATGTTTTTGACCCGCTTGCGTACGAGTCGAAGAATCCCGTCCTTCCTGTTATATATCCGTGCTGAAGATGTGAACATTTTTGAATTAACAACCTGCTGAGATTTATATTTAGATGGTAACTAGCTAGTAGCTTTTCATTTAAGCTAACGTGCTCTCCCATGACTAACAGATTGTTACTGTATTGCTAGCTCACATACTTAATAGAAATAGCGGTAAAGCTAGTCAGTTAAATTTGGTCACCCATTTTCCTGTAGATTGAGTGCTGGGTTATTGGAAAGGAGTCAACAACAAGCTTCATTGTTGAATTATTTTCACTGATTCTTCTAAAACGTAGCAGTACATCCTGAAACTTCTTATTCCTTTTACTCTGTGGCAATGTACCAATAATCATCCATTATTAATCAAATGCATTGTTATTTTTATCCATTTACAGGTGCCTTTCGTTTATCATGAAAAAAAGGTTGCTTCCTGTTTGCTGGTACGTTATATCAGCTACAAACGGTCATTCTTTCATCTTTTGTACTCTTTTTCTCTCTCTAGAAGTTAATATGATAAAAGTAGCGGTCCCAGTTTGGTAGCTTACAGTTTGAAAAATTGAACTTGTGATCAGAAGGTTGTGAGTTTGACAGTGTCGTGCGAAGTGTCGGGCAAAGCCTTCTCTGCTGGCCTAAACACTATCAGAAGCACTGACCTACATTTACAACATAAATTCTGATATTTGTTCCATGAAATTGTATTAATTTATTCCCAACAGTTTATTCTCTTCATTTTGTAGCGTTTCTCTTGGCTGTGGATGTTAGATTTTTTGTCCAATCGGATTTCAGCCTCTATTTGCTGCCATGTCAATCTAATCTGCCCAGGGCCTTCAAAGTTTGTACTGCTGGCCTTTTTACCTTAGTCTCTATTAGCAGTGAGTCTGTTTCTTTAGCCAATCAGATTTCAAATTCTCCTCTGAGAATTTGCCCCTAAACGTCTGAGTTAGACTTTTTTACGCCTACGAGAAAGAGAAATTGATTTGGTCTCAGACACACTTAAAAACCCTTTTTTAAGAAAAGCTAGACATCGTAAGAAGATCGCCAAATCCTAAGCTAGCTAGCTAGTCTCAGCCCGGGAAAGGGTTTGTTCACCACTTCAAAACCACTCTCTCTCTGTGATGCCATGTGTTGTTATATTGCGTTTTTGTATTGTATTGATGGTTTCTATAATTGCTTTGTGATAGTGGTGGTATTACGAGGTGGATTAAGTTGGGTAAGTCCACACTGAAAGCCCAGGTACCAAATGCACGGCCCGCCACTAGAGTTTGATTCCAGCATGACCCTTAGCTGGGCCCTTGAGCAAGGCCCCTGATCCTCAACCGCTCAGTTGTATCATAAGATAAATGTAATTCGCTCTGGAAAAAGCTGCCAAATGGCGCAAATGTAACTGTTCATGTTAGTTAGGATATGAATAGATCCTGCTTTCCATGATCTTCATCGCACACCGAAACACGTGAAAATGTGCGTAAAAACATATATGTTGCAAAAAAACTGACTCTATTAAAGATGTTAAACTTTGCTACGACTGCATTTCTAACACTGGAGACTCTTTCCATAGCTGTAGCGGGATTTTTCAAGAACAACCTCCTTGGTGATTACGCATGTGTTTACTCTGAGTATGTGGACAATCATTAAACGTATTGAACAAATACACGTTATTATTAAAAAATCAAAAAATTTACCGTGAATAGCCAGAGTCTGCAACATGTAGCATCGTGTATATGTATTATTTATAGCCATAAAATAGATTTATATAATTGAGAGTGGATGGAGATGAAATTTTGGCTCACTTTTCACCAGCATTTCATCACCTGGTGTACACGTTTCATCACTAGGTCACACTGTAACGCTCGGTGAACTCAACTTACATGCCCATGTCCCCGTAGGTGTTGTAGAACTCCATCTGAGTGCAAGCCTGGATCCATCCAACTACCCAGGTCTCATGGCGAGGGATGGGCGGCATGATCACGCGGGCCGAGGCCTTGAAGTACGGCGTCCTGTAGCGCAACACTATGGGCGAGTTCTCCTCGATCACCGTTGGACACTGGTCGATGGTAGCCAACATGTCACACACGGTGATGTTCTCACGCTTGACACGCGACTTGCAGCTGAAGCTCTGGACGCAGCCCATGGTAGAGAGGCGCGCTCTGAGCTCAACTGGTGAATTTGCATCAGTGTGACCGGTTGGTTACGGTTGGAACGTTAACAAACGCTCGGTTCCTCCTCAAACACAGAATTTCACTGGGAAAGAGGGTTTCATCACGGAACATCTCCAGCGCTTGGAAGAACTTCACACCGATTAAAATCCTCCCAGCTCATTCGGGTGGAAACCTGCATCGGATGTTAAACAAACTCCATAGATGACCAATGCTAGTAGTAATAATGTGTTTTTTTTTATGTTCTCCAGAACCCCTTGATTCTGTCTCCTTGTATATTTGATACCACACCACAGGATCAAGTCTATTTTCTTCAGATTTTTTTTTACAAATTCTAACAATCCAGGATGAAAGTGATGGTTTTGTGATCTTCACCACATGTGATGGTTTTGTGATCTTCACCACATCATAACATTTTTGTCACAGATCTCTAAACGCCTCCTTTTTTGTTCTACAGAAAAGGTAAAAAGATGTCCCCACTCCCTTCTTTATTTTTTCTTTTTTTATCAGCCCTCTTCCTTCTTTCTAGTCCGCGTTTTCATGTCACAAACCGGAGCGAGATGCACGAGGCGCTGCCGCGGCGTTTTTCGGGCTTCAGATCTGCAGCGGAAGCCGGTTTTTATCTCTGCTGATGGCGCCGAAGCCTGGCAGGAGACCGCAGCGGATTCACGGGGACGGTGTTGATGTCGAGCCCCGTGTGAGGATCCGGTTGCACGGCTGGTTAAAAAATAAAGAGTCCCTTACCATCATCACCATCATCATCATCATCATCATCATCATAACATCATCGTACTACTACATATGGAGCTCACGAGCAAGTTGAAAGCCCTGCATTGCTGGGAATAAAAAAAGGTCTGGAGATGTCCACACTGATTTCTCTTCGTGTCCTTTGAGCGTTGGAAGGTTTCCGTATTCGGAAAGTGCTTGTGCGCTGTTCAGTTCTCTGTGGTGCTGAATGCGCGAGAAGGAAAAGGAGGAGAAAGAGGAGGAAGAAGAAGAGAGGGGGGGGGCGACTCTCTCTCTCTCTCTCTCTCTCTCTCTCTCTCTCTCTCTGTGTGTGTGTGTGTGTGTGTGTGTGTGTGTGTTTCTCATCCTGCATTCTGCAGTTAGATTGCAACTCCATATGAGTGACGTCCTCTAGATTGAGGGGAAATCCATCACCAGCCTTCTACTTCCTAACCTAACATTTTTTTTTCAGATTTCAAAAAAAAAAAATCAGCATTACTTTGCACACTTTATTTAATTGCCTTCATTTTAAAGATCAGACATGCAAACAATTAATGTCCATGTTTTTATTTATTTATTTTTTTTAAATGACAGGAAGTGATACCTATGATTTTACATTGCTTTAAAACCAATAATCACTTTGATGCTTTTTTTTTTTAGGAACGTAATCCAATTAATGTCACTGTAACTACCTTAAAGTTGATTCTTTTCCTATAACAGGACCTTACACCAATACGCCACCACCCCATACCTCCATCATCCTAAAATGATTTTTTTTTTTTGGCTTTTTTGCTTTTGCCACTATATTTTGGATTTGTGTTTTCAATCAGCATCAAGAGCTTCAGTGAGATCAAACACTGATGTCAATCTGAGGAGGCTCCACTCCTTGTGCACCTCAGAGATGATTAATGGAGTTGAGAAGATAATGGTTCTTTATGGGACACTTAAGTTCTTCCGCTATAACACACTCTTAACACATTATATCTTCTTGGAGCTTGCTTTGTGCATGGGAGCATCATCATCATGCTGGAACAGGATTAGTTATTTCCAATGAAAGTGAAAGTATAAATGCTGCAGCATACAAAGATGTTTTATACAATTGTGTGCTTCCACGCCAACCACAAAGGGGTGTGGTGGGATAGTCAGGGGTGCACATACTTTTGGCTGTACAGTGTGCTTATGTATACTTTATTCAGTAGATACTATTTATCCATTTTATGTTACTTCAAATGTTGTAAAATGTCTTGTTCTCTCATCATAGATGCTTTAACAGCTATCTTCCTTCCATAAATGTAAAAAAAAACAACAACATCTAACATGGTCTGAAGAGTCTCCTGTGAACGAGATGTTGCCAGAGAAACCGATGTCTATTTGAATGACTGCGTTAATGTAAAATCGACCAATCAGAATGGAGAATTCAACAGAACTGGTGTGCAAATAAATAAGTTTTTGTATACAGTTAAAATATTCACCTATTTATTTATAACATACTGGAAGCAAAAATCGGTCCATCCTCTGAAGGTTTTAAGCTAGCTGTTCAACACACCAATCAGGTATAACATTATGACATTATAACATTATGAGTGGTGAAGTGAATAACACTGAGTATCTCTTTATCATGGCACCTGTTACTGGGTGGGATATTTTAGGCAGCAAGTAAACATTTTGTCCTCAAATTTGACGTGTTAGAAGCAGGAAAAATGGGCAAGCAGAAGGATTTGAGCGAGTTTGACAAATTGTGATGTCTAGACGACTGGGTCAGAGCATCTCCAGAAATGCAGCTCTTGTGGAATGTTCCTGGTCTGCAGTGGTAAGTATCTATTAGTGCTCCAAGGAAGGAACATTGGTTAACCGGCGACAGGGTCGTGCAGCTGAGGCTCATTGATGCATGTGTGGAATGAAGGCTGGTCCGTGTTTTGATCCAACTGACGAGCTCCTGTAGCTCAAAATGCTGAAGAAGTTAATGAAGTTGATGCTCGATGGGTCATGACTGTTTTAGCAGCAAAACGAGACCAACACAATATTAGGCAGGTAGTCATGATGTTATGTCTGATCTGTGTATACACTATTTAAAAATAAGTATTGGGAGACTTGACTTTTCCAGCAATGGGTTTTTTTTTTTTTTACAAATTTGGAGGCACACAATAATCAGGCACAATGAAATCTTTGAATGTGTTGGCATGACATTTTACGTTCACTTGAACTAGAAGACCTGAACCTGGTCCAGCATGATGATGGCCCTGTGCACAAAGCAAACTCCATAAAGATATGCTGTACATGGGTTGGAATGAAGGATCTCCTGCTATAGAGCGCTGACTCTGACCTTATTAAACACTTAGCTACCTCCTCATCTCACCTACATCAACACCTGACTTCAGCTGATATAACTATCACCCTTACAGCTGCATGAATCTCACACAAATCTCCACAAGCATACTTCAAAAACTAGTGGAACTTTTTATATTTACATTGACACCATTTGAGAGATGCTCTGGGCAAATCCAAAAAGACTTGTAATTATCTCATCTATACAACTGAGCAGTTGAGGGTTAAGGGCCTTGCTCAAGGGCCCATTAGTGGACTCTTAGTAGTGTTGGGATTTAACCTCTTAAATCTGAATCTGAGCAGAAGTGTAACATCTTAACCACTGAGCTACACCTTCCCACATGGGGACTGAATATGGAATAGGATGTTCAAAAAACACACATCAATCCTATGCTCAGGTGTCTACAAACCTTTGTCCATATATTGTATCTTAAATCATGTTGGACTATCAATCTTCCTTCCAAAACCACACCCCTAAACACCTGGCTTGACTCAGTAGGTGTGTAGGGACCCCTCTTAGTCCTAATTGGCTCATTGTTGATGCTCCACATCAGCAGAGTGTCTCCTCTGGGCAGATGTTTTACTAAACTGCTTTTACAATAAAGTACAAAAAAAGAAATACATTTGCAGGGACACTGGTGTGGACTTTCAGATTGGTCTGAATGTCCTCTCAGTATTACGCTGACTGATACCAAATGTTTGCTAAATGTCAGAAACCTAGACGAGGAAGTCATTTTTGATCGGTTATTTAATTTCCATTACAGCGTGTGATTTGAGCAGCTGGGAGCTCACAGCATGGCACCTGTAGAGATGTCAGAAGCAGAGCGACCACCCGGGGCTTAATTCTCTCTCCTGTTTCAGTCTCGAGCATAAGGACTTGATCTGCGCCTTAATTGATGCTTTGCCATGTAACCATGACAACTAGTGGAAACCGAGTGTCGTCATGATGATGGAACTTGTGTCAGATTTCCCTCTCCTGTGTCACCCTGGTGATGAATTTCAAGCTGCTAAAAGCACATGGTGTGTGTTTATTTTTTACATTTACATTTGTGGCATTTGGCGAATGTTCTGATCCAGAACGACTGACAGAATGTTTTGAAGTCTCCATCAATAAATACATTCTATCGGTTTATTAGAACCAGACAAAAAATACCATCAGTCTAAAACTGTTTGTTTTTTAATAGTAAAAATGATAATATAAGAACATTTAGAAGCTGTAGGTCTTTGGACATTGTTTGAAGTCTGCTAGAGCAAGTGGACGTTTGTTTCACTTGGAAATAAGTGCTAAGAGATAAAGTGGTTCTGGTCCGTTTTTGCTTTGAAGGCAAGGATCAGTGTTTCAAATCTGATGTAGGCAGCTACAGGAAGTCAGTGGAGGAAATGTAGCAGGTGTAGGAGAACTAGAAAAATGTTCACAAAAAAGTCCTGCAGCTGCCTTCTGGGTAACGGCCTTGCTCAGGGGCCCAGGAGTAGCTTCAAATTGAACTCATAACCTTCGGATCCAAAGTCCAATGCCTCAAACTCTAAGCTACCACTTCCCAATAAGCCAATAATACTATAAATTGGCAATAAGCAAAGAAAGAAAGTAATTTTTTTGTGCATAATTGATGTAACCTATAAACGTTTATACTTTTATTCTACACTGGCACCTTATATTTTTGTCACTGTTCCTATTTTCCTCTTTTTCTTCATTATTATTATTAATAGAGAGACACAGAGACTCCTAACCCCTACAGGTGCAGGGTGCACTTCTGACTCTTCGCCACCAGAGGGAGAACTTTGCTACAGTTTACTTTGTGTTTGTATAATGTAGTATTAGAATAGCCTTCATTTGTCAAATATACATTACAGCACAGTGAAATTCTTTCTTCACATATCCCAACTCGTTCAGAAGCTGGGGTCAGAGCACAGGGTCAGCCATGATGCAGTGCCCCTGGAGTACAGATGGTTAAAGGCCTTGCTCAAGGGCTTGAACTCCCGACCCGTAACCCAGCACCTTAACCACTGAGCAACCCTACAGTTAACCCATGTTAATGAACTCTTATCTGTAATTGTCATTTCTGTAAATTTACATAGATTTGAAGAGGAATACTGAAATATATTTCCACATTCCCACAGTGATATTTATCGTTTCAGCACCCCTTGTGGAGGATCTACAGCTCACATATGCTTTTTAAGTCTTTCTTTCTCTGTGTAATGAAGTTTCACCAGTTTTTTAATTTTCACCAATTTTTTTTAGGACAAAAACACTTATCCTTCATGCACAGTAAATTAAACGCCCACCTAGAGAGACTTTTTATGATGAAAGGTTCTCCATAACTACCATCTCAAAAAGACATTTTCATTACTCAGATCTATCTATCTATCTATCTATCTATCTATCTATCTATCTATCTATCTATCTATCTATCTATCTATCTATCTATCTTCTGTCTGTCTGTCTGTCTGTCTGTCTTCTGTCTGTCTGTCTGTCTGTCTGTCTGTCTGTCTGTCTGTCTGTCTGTCTGTCTGTCTGTCTGTCTGTCTGTCTGTCTGTCTGTCTGTCTGTCTGTCTGTCTGTCTGTCTGTCTGTCTGTCTTCTGTCTGTCTGTCTGTCTGTCTGTCTTCTGTCTGTCTGTCTGTCTGTCTGTATGCATCTATCTATTCTGTTTAAAGGTCATTTTTGCTTCTTTCTAAAAATCGCTTACAGTTTATTCTCAGTTGTTTTGGAGCAATTCTCGATTCATCCTTAATATTTGCAAACCAGTCTGTGCATTTCTCATTCTCAGTTTACAGCATCAGATTAAACTAATGATCAACCAGTTCTCTAAAACAGCTCAAAGGTGAATCTTGTGAACCTTCAATTGGAGAGTGAATACAGAAAGAACAAACATAGAATTATAAATTCTGAAAATGAATCAAGAACTAAGAAACAAACGAACACTTGTACAGTACAGTAAACGTGTGAATCCTGTCCTCTTACACTCAATATAAATCAAATATGCAATTAAATAAATAAGTTTGTGCTGCTGGTATTCATACATGCGGTACAAAAGGAAGTCAAATTTTGTGCATTTTCAATTATCGTCATCCAAACCATAGTTTATATCGAGAAATCCTGAAACTGTGCAGCGTCATACTGAAAACACGACTAACCATTCTGACGATTTTGTTGACAAAATGACAAAGGGACTTTTCATTCTGATGGGAATGAGATGTTTATTTGAGAGATGAACTGAGGATTTTGAGTAAAGTTCAGGCTTTTGCAAGAAATCCAATGTGTTGTGCTGTTTGTACACATTGTTTCAAGAAATGCATTTACTAGTTTACAAATATTAAGGATGATTCTAAAAAAAACGCTGCAAAGAAACTGAGAAAAATCTGTAGTGACATTCAAGATTCATCTGCACAATCCATCAATTCAACACATTTACAATAAAACAGTACAATAGAAATGTTAGATGACAGATGATGACATCTGGTTTAATCATTTAGCATTTAATGACTTATACAAACTGATGCTGAGATGTTTTGGGGGTTAAAACTGTTCAGGTGAAAACAGTATCATATTTTTTGATCAACATGAACATAAACAACTGATAATGTAGGAAACAGAAGACACTTTTACACAATCGATTAAATGAATGTACAAAAGCGTTCGCAATTTGATCAAAGCAAAAACAACTGCTTTTATGATGAGCACAAATGACTACATGATGTGGAGGTTGAACAAGTAGTTGTGAGAATTTCATTTCTGATCTGAGAAACTGCTCCAAAACAACTGAGAAAAACTGTAATAGAACAAGTGTATGTATGTGTGTGTGTGTGTGTGTGTGTGTGTGTGTGTGTGTGTGTGTGTGTGTGTGTGTGTGTGGTTGGGGCAAAGCCTCTGAAAACTTAACACCAGCAGATCCTACCTGTCCACCCTGACACAGGGCTTAACACAACAATGAAGGGACAGACAGAGTGGAGGGGTGTATGTGTGTGTGTGTGTGTGTATGTGTGTGTGTGTGTGTGTGCAAGCTGTTTTATTGTGGACTCTCAGTAGGAATGTGAAGTTGAGAATGAGGAGTGATCTGCTCTGGAAGTAGTCTGTCTGTCTAGTCATGCTCCATCCTCAGCATTGGAAAACACTCGAGTGTTTCTTCCTCAATTCATTCAATTCAATTCAGTTGTTTTTGTAGAGCGCTTTGAACAATGGACATTGTCCCCAAGCAGCTTTACAGAGATAAAGAGGTTCTAAAATTGTAATCAATAAGTTTAGTGCCTATAAGTTTATTCCTAATGAGTGAGCAAGTGGCAACTGTGTCAAAAAAAAACTTTATGAGGAAGAAACCTTACTGTAAGAGGAACCAGTATGAATACGGAATCCATCCTCCTCTGATTGTTCATTCATTACAGTTCCATCATTGTTGGGGTTTTCATTGATAGGCTAAAATGCGGTACAGTTAATTCAAACTGCAATCCTAAGACATTGTAGTAGGCTGCTGATAGTAATTCCAGTCCAAATCCATCCTCAAAGTTCATGAGTGGTTCAGTAACTTCATGTATCTCTGGGCTGTTCATGTGGAACCATCCTCAGCTGCACAGAGAACTCCATCCAGAAGTATGGCGTCGTTATGGTTCGGGCAGATTAAAAGAGAAGAAAGAGACAGTGGTCACTGATACCTCAGAAGACAAAGTCGTGTCCGGCAGAGGCCTAAGACAGAGTTATAATCAGCTGTAACACAAAAAGTCATCTGGATCTTTTCCAGAGCGATTGATTTCATATTGAGCACAGTTCAGGGAGGTGGAAGCTTAGTGGTTAAGGCATTGGGCTTTGGATTCGTAGGTCATAAGTTCAAATCCCAGCCACAACGAGCCACTGAGCAAGACCCTTAACCCCATTGCTGCTCAGGTGTATGCATGAGATTAATGTAAGTCGCTCTGGATCACAAACTCTTAATGTTCCAGTATGGAGAATGTGATCCTTCACACCAACAGGAGAAGTAGTGAGGGATAAACAGAGGACATTCAACACTCTGTGTGTTTTCAAGGTGTATCCAAAGCTGCTGTGGGATAAGTACAATATCAGGAATCTGTGTGTGTGTGTGTGTGTGTGTGTGTGTGTGTGTGTGTGTGTGTGTGTGTGTGTGTGTGTGTGTGTGTGTGTGTGTGTGTGTGTGTGTGTGTGTGTGGTGAGGCAGTGAGTGACTGACTCTACGAAACTCTTTTCTCTCTGACCTTTACAGCTTTAATGAAATTTCACTAAGATAAAGAATAGTATGTGTGTGTGTGTGTGTGTGTGTGTGTGTGTGTGTGTGTGTGTGTGTGTTCACATTCTTGTGCGTACTTGTGTTTACCTCTCTCTTTTTCTCTCTCTCTCTCATTTACATTTTACATTTATGGATTTTGGCAGGCTCCGTATCCTTACAATGATCTCATTTATACAGATGAACAGATGAAGTTTAAGGGCCTCACTCAAGGGCCCACTCTTTCTCTATGTCTATTTCTGTCTGGCTTTTTGTCTATTTTTCCCTATAGTAATAAATGACTCTCTCTCTCTCTCTCTCTCTCTCTCTCTTTGCCTCTATCTCTCTCTCTAATTAAGTTCTGACTGATCTGAAGGTCTGTGTGTCTCTCAGCACCCTGTAATGCTCACCTGCCTCCCCCAAACCCCCCTCCCCAACGGTCTCATTAAAGAGGTGAAATCCTTCAGCAATCTCTCAGACGCCTAGAAGCGTGAGATGAAGGAGCTTCGATACACCTGTTCATTACAATCCTATCTACACATCTGGCTTTCCTTACTGCTGAACCAAAAAAAGACGGCTATTCCTGATTCTGCTTTCTCCTATTTCTTTCCTGCATTTGATAATTCCCAGCCCATCAATCAAACAAACAAACAAATGCAGCTTGTCAAGCTACTGAAAAAAACACACAAGTGTAACCTCCTCCATCCTGAAGAACTTGAAGCTCTGACACTGGAGACTCCTTCCATACATGCAAAAGAAAAAATATTACCAATCGCATGAAAGTTTGTCGAATAACATTTATAAAGCATTTATTATTTTATTCTGTAGAACGTCTCTGTTAGTGATTGGTCATAGCTGCTATAACACAAAGCAGGGATTAAAAGTACTAAGTAACTGTAACTGAACACTTTAGGAAACAGTGCTACAGACCCTTTTTGTGCCAAACTCACGATTAAGTCATGGCGCTAGCTGGAGGCAAAACCGAAGGCAGCCAATACAAACCAGCACAAAGCACAGAGTCGGCTACACAAGGAACGCAAATGTCATCTTGTTGTGTTGTTGGGTGCCACAATCAACAGAGTACAGGCTCCAACTGAAATGTTGACCATTTTTTGTATACCTGCTGCCACTGCCAGACAAAAAACAGAAGACAGCTGAAGACAGCAGTCTGCTACACTGGCTCAGGACTACAGTTTGCTTCTGATCACCATCACTGCACCCCACAACATCGTTTATCTGTAATAAATGTACATTCAGTGCAACCCAGATGAGGATGGGTTCCCTCTTGAGTCTGGTTCCTCTCAAGGTTTCTTCCTTATGCCGTCTCGGGGAGTTTTTCCTTGCCACAGTCGCCACCGGCTCGCTCATCAGGGACAAACTTACTTATAAAGAACATCTTATTCATTTTTATCACCACATTATCTGTGTAAAGCTGCTTTGAGACAATGTTCATTGTTGAAATCGCTCTGCAAATAAAATGTTTTGAATTGAATTGAATTAAATGTAATAAAATGAGTAGACTGAACAGAACACACTTCAAATTAAACAAGGATAAAGAAATGATTGTCTTTTGTTGACATGGTTTATGGATTGATTATGTGTCTAAACAGAAACTGGGGAAGAAGTTAATTGATTTCTAATATACTGCTAACTTTTTAGCATATGAGTTAGCTAACTGCTAGCTAACGACAAGAGAATAAACATAACAAAAACAGTTTGTGACACCTCCTTTTTTACAGTTGCCATAAATGCAATTGGACAAAGAGAAAGATACTGTAACAGTGAACAGACCCCTGCTATGTGTCAGGTGTCTGCCTCACCCACATGAGGCAGGTGTACCGCCTCCACCTAAGCTCCGCCCACAAAATATGTCACCATGTTTACTAACTGAAAAAGTTTTTTTTAGGAAAATAATCACAGTAACTCTGCCTTGCCGTTGATCGAGATGGAAGAGTAATGGAGTACTCCTTCATAACAAAATATTCAAAAAGGAAATCATGGGAGCTTTAAAAAAAAAACAACATAAAAAATTGAGTTATCAGACAGTTTTCAGATTTTTCCCTTTTTACCTGCTGCCCGAATTGATCCCATGTTCTTTGTTGGATTTCTCCCTGGATATTTAGGCTCCCCAACATACACTCATAGGAAGCAATTTCAATTATCCCATCAATCCAGTCTTTCAGTTCCCAGATTTTGGGGACATTTTCAGATGTGTAAAATCATCCAAGCAGCTGTAATCCAAACTTAAACTTAATACAAATAAATGCATTTTTTGGTACGAAAAACTGGATTTATTCCCAAGATAAAGGATTGTGGTTCCAGAAGTAAACCAAACCTCGGCCATTCCTCAAGTCTTCCCAGAATTTTGCATCGAAAAAGGGGAACTAAAGAAAAAAGAGGGTTACTTTAAATAAAGAACACATGTATCTTCACTTACATTGTTTCAATATCCATTGTTTCTGGCTTTTTTGTTAATAATAAAGCAAAAGTTAAATACGACTTGGGGCAATTTAGGCAACTTTTTTAATAAACTGCCCTAAAGTGCATACATTTATATATATATATATATATATATATATATATATATATATATATATATATATATATATATATATATAAAAGAGAGAGAGAGAGAGAGAGAGAGAGAGAGAGAGAGAGAGAGAGAGAGAGAAAGAAAAATCACCTAAAAACTATACAAAAGTGCAAAAGCATATAAAAATAAAAAAATAATAATTAAAAACCTTTCATATGATTACAAATCTTATTTACATATCTCTCTTATTGCATAATGTTCGGTCCCCACAGTTCCAGTGTTCTGCTTAATTCCAGTTTATTGACAATTGTGTTTGTGTTGTTCATAACATCGTTTGTATGGAATTTGTGAATTTAATATTCGTCCCCTTGGCTATGAAAAAAAGTTCCTACTGCTAGTGATGTTGCTACTAAGCTACATGTTATATTATAGAAAGAGAAAGTGGCTTTTATTAAACGCCTTTAAAAGGGTGAAAAGCCATAGTTGCTGCTATAGACTGCTTTTGGCTCGAGTCCGAGGGTAGTACGGAAAATTGTCCATGATAAGGCACAGACTTTAGCTCATCTGTCAGGTACGTGTGGATTATTTTATCTTGAGAATGGGAAAGTGGGCCCTTGAGCAAGGCCCCTAACCATCAACAGCGCAGTTGTATAAATAAGTCACGATAAGGCAAGATGTTACTGCGACACTTCAAATTGCTGCACATTATCACAGGAACTTTTAATGACCAATATATAGTAATTAAGAATTATGTAAATCCTTTATTTTCCACTTCCAGGACCTTAAACTGCTTTTACGCACATCTCAGGTTTGAGCTATGCATCACTGTGTGACCTCGCAGGACTACAATTTGAGAGCCTTGCTTAAAAAGCTTTGTTTGCCTGGAAGCCACCAGCCCACACACACACACACACACACACACACACACACACACACACACACACACACACACACACACACACACACACTCACTTATGCACACACACACTGAGACCTGAGACACTCTTAATCAGCCAGCCGTCTGAGCCAGAGAACAATGTAGGAATCCCTGCTTAAAACCCGCAGACTGGAGGAAGAAGAACCTCCTCCCTCTGCTACATCACCTCGTATTGTACAGTTGCCTTTAATGGCATCAACACAGCAAAGGTTCAGACATCTGAATCCTCTAACAGCAACAGGTTTTCAGTGTGTTGCTGAGACTAGAAGTGTATACCTTATAAAATGGCAAGTTAGTGCGTATACTGTAGCATGTACTCTATATTCTGTATGTTTTTTATATAAAAGTTGGTGTTTTAATGTTTACTGGATTTGATTTAAGTAATTAAAAAAAGATTGAAATATAAAGTGATTATAAAAGTGTGTAATCATTGATATGATGACGTTTTTGGTGCGGTTGGTGTTATGGGGTTCTGGATGTTACAGTTGCTGTGCTGGTGTAGTTGGTGAGATGGTGTTCTAGATAGAGTAGTTGGTGAGATGGTGTTCTGGATGGTGTAGGTGGTGAGATGGTGTTCTGTATGGTATAGTTGCTGTGATGGTGTTCTGGATGGTGCAGTTGGTGAGATGGTGTTCTGGATGGTGTAGTTGGTGTGATGGTGTTCTGGATGGTGTAGTTGGTGAGATGGTGTTCTGTATGGTATAGTTGCTGTGATGGTGTTCTGGATGGTGTAGTTGGTGTGATGGTGTTCTGGATGGTGTAGTTGGTGAGATGGTGTTCTGTATGGTATAGTTGCTGTGATGGTGTTCTGGATGGTGTAGTTGGTGAGATGGTGTTCTGGATGGTGTAGTTGGTGAGATGGTGTTCTGGATGGTGTAGTTGGTGTGATGGTGATCTGGATGGTGCAGTTGGTGAGATGGTGTTCTGGATGGTGCAGTTGGTGAGATGGTTTTCTTGGTGGTGCAGTTGATGAGATGGTGTTCTGGATGGTGTAGTTGGTGTGATGGTGTTCTGGATGGTGCAGTTGGTGAGATGGTGTTCTGGATGGTGTAGTTGGTGAGATGGTGTTCTGGATGGTGCCGTTGGTGAGATGGTGTTCTGGATGGTGCCGTTGGTGAGATGGTGTTCTGGATGGTGTAGTTGGTGTGATGGTGTTCTGGATGGTGCCGTTGGTGAGATGGTGTTCTGGATGGTGTAGTTGGTGAGATGGTGTTCTGGATGGGGCCGTTGGTGAGATGGTGTTCTGGATGGTGTAGTTTGTAA
Organism: Silurus meridionalis; assembly: GCF_014805685.1. Taxonomy (NCBI): domain Eukaryota; kingdom Metazoa; phylum Chordata; class Actinopteri; order Siluriformes; family Siluridae; genus Silurus; species Silurus meridionalis. Next base: position 25,182,885 of record NC_060900.1, read on the forward strand.
GGTGTTCAGGATGATTTATATAAAGTAAGGTGAGTTAGGCCCTGAATTGATGGTCATTCTGAGCTTACAAACAACAACATACTAAGAATGAAATTTGACAGACAAATTGTATGAATACTAGTGTGTGTGTGTGTGTGTGTGTGTGTGTGTGTGTGTGTGTGTGTGTGTGTGTGTGAGAACATCATTGAGGTGCTTTACTGAAGCACTGTAGCGTGCAGGGCCGCAGTGAACCGGGCTGAGAGACTCCCACTAGCCACTAATCCCCCGGTTTTCAGGAGCCCTGGCCCGTACTTGATGAGTTTGGGCAAGAAAAGAGGGAACACTCTCTCTCTATCACTTGCATGCTTTCATTCTTTCTCTTTCTCTCTTTCTCTCTCTTTTTTTTTTTTCTCATGGTACTCCAAAACATGCCTGGAGCCAGCGTACGAATGAGTGGACACTAAGTGTGTGTTCAGCAACTTCTTTATTCTCTATCTTTCTCTTGTCCTCTTTTTAGAACCTCTCTGTTTCTTTCTTTGCGTTTTTTTATAAAATCTTTATTTTGCTGCAATTTTGGAGTGAAAACACATGCTTTACTCTTCTTTCTTTCTTTCTTTCTTTCTTTCTTTCTTTCTTTCTTTCTTTCTTTCTTTCTTTCTTTCTTTCTTTCTCACCTCTGCACCTCTAACCAACTTGAAAAATCTCTCTTTCACTCAATTTCTCTCTCTCTCTCTCTCTCTCTCTCTCTCTCTCTCTCTTTCTCTCACTCTCTCTCATTTCTCTCTCTTCCTTCTTGTTTATATCTGTCTCTAAATGTGTGTACTTTATCCCCGTTTCATTACTAATGACGAAAACAGTGAAACTCATTTCAAGTTCAAGTTTTAATAAAATATAATATTTACTATAATGAATAAATGATAAACTCTCAAACTAACACCAGAATTCTCCTGAGGGAAAAACCAGTTCAGTATTTCAGATGTAACTACACCTGAAATTAGATTGGATTAGATTCAACTTTGTCATGTACAGTGCATAAGTGGCTCATTTACAATATATAGCAATATGATAAATAGGGGTATGTGGTCCATAAGTACAGGGTGAGAGTGAATAATGAAGGTGATATAGTATGTATTGCTATAATGCAATCATCAGTCCTCAAGCCAAACTGGTGATGGGATGGAAGAATTATGTTTGGGAAGGAGGAGGAGGAGGAGGAGGAAGAGGAGGAGGAGGGTAATAGGGGGTAGGTGCTGTTTCCTGGTTGTAGCTCATGTTTATCCCGCCTGACCTGCCAGCACATGGGGCAGATCCTGCTCAGATAGCAAGCCCCTGATCCCACGCCTGTCTGATAGTGTTAGCCATTAGCTGTGAGCGGCTCACTGGATTTAACGTGTCTGGACCTGGATGGTTGTTTGTGTGTGTGTGTGTGTGTGTGTGTGTGTGTGTGTGTGTGTGTGTGTGTGTGTGTGTGTGTGTGTGTGAGTGGGGGGAGGTGGAGAGAGGGCTGCTCCAGGGGCTTTGTGTGGAAATGGACATATTGGGAAGTGGCAGGCAGGTTATGGGTTCTGACTCCAGTTTGATTCATCAGATCATTTCTTTCACAGCCATTAGGGAGGAAGGCTGGATGTCCTGTTGGTTTAACCTTTGCTTTGAACATGTACGCTGCAGTCTGTGCACTCATTGCCCACCTCCGCCCACCCCTTTCACACCTTAGCCCACCTTCTTTCTCTCTCTTATTACATCTTTCCAGAAACTAATTGCTGCTAGAACCTAAATAATAAAGGTATCTTTCTTTCTCTTTCTTTCTTTCTTTCTTTCTTTCTTTCTTTCTTTCTTTCTTTCTTTCTTTCTTTCTTTCTTTCTCTCTCTCTCTCTCTCTCTCTCTCACTCTTACAGGTTGGATTTAGAAAAAAATGGACACAATTTCAAAATCTCACTGCCACTTGTATCTTATACTTCTTTATAATCTCCACAGTACCTTTATTGCTTTTTCTCTCACATTATATTAAGATTTCTGGACTCATAGAAAGACTGCAAATAAATAAGATTTGTAGTTTATTATCGGTAATTAAAAAGTAATTTAAATAGTTCAAGGGCAGAACATTAAATCTTATGAGGAAGAAAATGTCCACCATCTCACACACCTTGCATAAAATCCAATGTAAATTGTTCTATAACTGTGTTATTTCTCCCAAACCTCTTTAAATGATCAGAAATAAATGATAGTGATGCAGTGGCACTTGATTAGAAGCGCACCTCCCTTTTTATACCAGTTTTCAAAAGAAGAATTGATCATATTGACTTGTCTGGCTGTTAAGCTTTGACTGCTCAGTTGTTGTTTTCAGAAGGTTATTATTTTTCAATTGGTGGATTGAAAGACGGGTTCGGCGCTCAGTTCTAACTTCTCTCTGTGTGTTTTTTAGCCCTGATCTACAGCTACAGCCAGAACAAACTGAGATACACAGTGTGTGGGGTTGAGCATGGTAGAGAAAGTGATTATAGATAGATAGATAGATAGATAGATAGATAGATAGATAGATAGATAGATAGATAGATAGATAGATAGATAGATAGATAGATAGATAGATAGATAGATAGATAGATGTGCATTTTTCTGTTTATTATAATCCTTTAACGTCAGATGAACCCTCAGTTCCTCTGTGCTCTGTGTTTGTGCTGCACACCAGCCCACGGCACAATTCTCTTCTTAAATTGTTTCCTTCTCTGAGGATCACCTTTTAATCCTATCATTTTGACCACCGATGCTCAGCGGAAGTCTTGGCTTCACTGCCCCGAGCCATTCAGACCCAACACCTTATCTGTAGTCAAGATCTCAGGTAGGATGTATATTCTGCATGCTGGCTGCCTAATCATGAGCATAGCAGGACATTCACTGGAAATCTTCTCGTGTGATTCACATTCTCGTTAAAAAAATATACATTCTCCAAAAAAAATTAATACAAGAATTTTTAGTACAGATATTTGCTTATGATTCATTTAAAAAATAAAAATAAAAATAAAAAAATTGACAACTAATAATGTTGTAAATTTTTATTTTATTTTTATTTTTATTTTTTTAATAAATCATAGGGGATGTTTACATTTTAAAATGGTGGAAAAACTTAATATATCTCTAGCATTTTAATAATATAATATTAGTAAGTAGTAAGTAGGTAGTATAATTAATCGCTAATTTTTACTAGATATATATATAAAAAAAATCTTTTTTTTTTTAGATTCTTGTGGCTCTATTTTCTTTGAAGAAAAATACTAAATAACATGTTAGTAATTATTAATAATTATTATTTGTCATTATTTCATTAAATAAACAACTGTTTATATTATTATTATAATAGTTTAATAAAGTTTCTGGACTGCACATCTTGAAAAAAAAAAAAAAACAACAACAATGTCCAAGTGATAAATATATATATATTAGGTAAAGTATGTAGGTAAAAAAAAAAAAAAAAAACCCCAAATATATATATATATATAAAAAGGATTCAGGATTATGTACCAACCCCATCACATGTCCAATGGACAGAGGAGTAGCTCGCGAGCTGGACATTTTCTGACGTCACTCGGTCCACCTTATAAAGTCACACACCTGGCGGAACAAAACACGAAACCCACGCTGATAGAGAGAGGGAGAGAGAGAGAGGGAGAGAGAACTGGAGAGAGTAAAAAGATTGCATCATTAAACACAACTTTTCTTTTATGAATCTTGCCAATTTCTCCTACTTCTCCTGCAGCATGTCACCGGCGGAGTCGCAGCCCACTAGTCCGGCGGGGGCGGCAGCTGTGTCCCCGCAGGTGAGCTTGGACTCACCGTCATCGATCCATCATCATCATCATCAGCAGCTCCATCATCATCATTACCATCATCAGTCAGGAGCTAAGGACGGTGCTCCTGTGAAACCGGAACCGCGTGAAGGCAGCCCCGGTCCCGAGCTGGAGGAAGTGGTGTCGGTGGGTCAATCAGTTGGCGGCCGGCGGAGGAAGAGGCCGGTGCAGCGAGGGAAACCTCCGTACAGCTACATCGCGCTCATCGCGATGGCCATCGCCAACTCGCCCGAGAGGAAGCTCACGCTGGGCGGCATTTACCGCTTCATCACCGAGCGCTTCCCGTTCTACCGCGAGAACTCGCGCAAGTGGCAGAACTCCATCCGGCACAACCTGACGCTCAACGACTGCTTCGTGAAGATCCCGCGGGAGCCCGGGAGACCCGGGAAGGGCAACTATTGGACGCTTGACCCCGCCGCTGAGGACATGTTCGACAACGGCAGCTTCCTGCGTCGGAGGAAGCGCTTCAAACGCTCGGACTTCAGCACGTACCCGGCATACGCTCAGAGCGCCGGCGCGTTCGCCTTCTCCCCGAGCCCCGCGGCGCGCCAGGCCTATCCCAACACCCTGTACCCGGCTGTGTCCTCGGGCTACAGCGGCTCCCCGTTACCCGGCTCCCCCCACGGGGCCGTGCTGCACCCTTACCAGACGTCGGCGGGGGTCGCTCACGCGCACCTCCAAGGACAAGGCCGGATGTTCAGCATCGACAACATCATCAGTCAGCAGCCCATTGTGCCCGGCTGCCCTGGATCAGAGCTTCACGTTGGGCTTGGTATCGGAGATCTGACCTCCAGCTGCTCGGTGTTACCCTCCACTGACCCCACCAGCTTCCAGACTCTTAACCACACAAACATGCTGAGCAGAAACAACAGCTCTGTTGTCTCCATGGCATCCTCATCCTCAGCCTCTCCTCCTCACCTGTCATCTTCCACGCCGCCTGCTTTCTCTCTGGGGGGCTACGGCACCGGGGGCAGAGGGTCGCACCTCAGCTCATGCCCCGAGCACGCTGAGCAGCTTCTGGGACTCGCAGGAACCAATCTGAACTTGTACAACAATTCCTATGTGCGACAAACAAACTTCTCATCTGGGCTTGAACGCTACATATAAAATGACCCTATTTGTCACTGAGGTGTTACTCAGGAGAACCATTTGTACCTTGATAATTTACCTTTTGCCTGATTATGGTACCTAAATGTTTTCAGAGAACACGTATCTAACATGAGTAGGTAAAAGATACACACGAAAGGTACCACACCATCAACAAGGAAAGATACAGTATCTGTAGTAAGCTTATTTTTCTGGAGAATATTCAGCTTTGACATTGTTCTCTTATGTTATTATCAGTTTGATCATTTTTGTCATTTCTGTCTGACAGAAGAAACTCATATCATAAAATTCACAGATTTTAAAACTAAAACTATTTCTTTTAGATAAACCACATCATAAACAGGTCTTGCAACCAGTCTCAAATATTTTATTAATATTTATACACTGGATACCTAATTTTTTAAATTTTTTTATTGTTTTTTATTTTTAAAAAATCTACACTTGAGCACTAGCGTATTTTGGCTTGTAGCCTGCAAAACTCATGACATGTTTGGTCCAGTAACATGGAACACTGATTGTAGTTAACATATTGGTTTCCTTTTTTATTTTTAAGCATAAAATGTAAATAATAAGTAATAACAGTTTTTTTGTAAAGCCTTTTTTTCTGCTGTATTCATGGAGATTTCTTTCCAGAATCTCCTGTTTCTTCATCATCAAGTAGCAGTAGTACTATAGAAACAGTAGTAGAACAAAAGCCCAAACTGCCAATATGTATATATAGCTTTTAATGGTCGTAAAATCTGAAATCTTTTGCCAAAAATAATCAGGAATAAAACAAATAAATAAAGTAGTTTATTATGAGATTTCATTTGTTTGACCAAAAAGAAAAATCTTCTCCAAGCTTCCCAGTGGTCTTTGTGGTGTGGACAGGATCGTTGTCTAATTGAAAAATAAGATCTGATTATTCTTCTTTAGTAAAAAACTTTTAAAATTAGAATCAAGCTTTATATAGATCTTCGAGATCTTCGAGGACATCTCCTGAAGCATTAGCATGCGACTCAACCCGTGCTTCATCACAATTCTGCTCAATGACTCCAAATCAAACGTTCTGAATTCTTCCAAACGTCTCAGAAATGCATTTGTTTTATTCGTGCTCATTTTCTGACCAAGTATTTGTTGTTAAAAACATTAAAAGCTGGATATGTTGCTATTTTGGTGTTCGGCTATTTTTTGCTCTGGAGTGTTGTAGTGTGAGGAAGGAGGAAAAGTAGTACACTTCTTAAGTCAAAATTAATATAATCAAAGGCATAAAGATTATTTAAATACTGACTTACTGATAAATGTTGTATTAATAATCTTTCTGTACCTTAAATATATTGCATTATTTTTAATTTTTTAATTTTTTTTTTTTGTTGAACTACCAACACCGGCTAAATTGGCTGAATTGGGGGACTATTTCTACCACCACCTGGTACATTAATGACCTCACTGATGTTATTTGGATTAAAAAAAATTCCTTCATGATGTAACCCAGTTGTGTTGTCAACTTTATTTCAATGATAACTAAAAAGCAAATACTGTAATCCCTTTGCTGTGATCCTTTTGTTCATTGTCTACCGTCCAGCCGACATTTTCCTTTTTCAATCAGAAAGTGTAAAGCCTGCATTCAACAGTTTACTATTAAATCATTTTGTCTGAAATATTCTAATAATATTTTATAATTATACAAACCCTATTCCAAACAAGTTGTGTAAAATATAAATAAAAACAGAATACAATGATTTCAACTCTCATAAACCCGCATTTGATTCGCAATAGGAAATAGAAAACATCAAATGTTTAAAGTGAGGAAATGTACCGTTTCAAGGAAAGAAAAAAAGGTCATTTTAAATTTAATGGCTGCAACAAAAAAAAAGTTGAAATGGGGCAACAAAAGTCTGGAAACGGTAAGTGTTAATAAAACAAAACATTTTGCATGAAACATAAAATACAACAAAGGACACCCAGAACTGCTGAGCAGCTAGAATTCTGTATCAGACGCATATGGGACCACGTTCACGACAGAAAATTCAAAATGACCTTATTTTTTTCTTAAAATGGTATATATTCTCGGTTTAAACAATTGATATGTTAAAAAAAAGAGGAAAAAAAAGAAAATTGTAAACAGAATATGGTTTTACATTTTGCATACTGTCCCAACCTTTTAGAAATTGTATTATTGTACATTGCATTGGAAAATTGGTGTGTGTGTGTGTGTGTGTGTGTGTGTGTATATATATATATATATATATCACTATATATTACTATATACACTGTATAATTTTGCTTTACTAAGAAGTGGTGAAAAAATCTGTTTATATATTTCAATCTGAGCAGGAAAAAAAAGTGAAAAAGAGAACCACAGACACCATATGATTGGCTTAAGGAAAGAATCATTTGTGACTTTACTGCATATTCCATCCATTCTAGACAAAGTTCCCTATTCTGGTCTAGGAGAAACCCTGATTCTGCTGATTAAACTTACTATCAGGTCTGTTAGAACAGGAAACACTAACATACAGCGAGGTTCCCAGGACCCGCTGTACCTGGTCCATGCCAGCATTAAATGTTTTTAGAATTTCTTTTTGGTCAAATATTAAATAAATACATTGCTAAATATTTACACATGAATTTAAAAAAAAGCTTTATATCCTGTTTGGTTTTGGAGTATCGTGATTTTTGCATGTTTGCTCATTTGGGACACAGTTTCACTGTTTTGACTTATGTTTTAGTGAAAGAAAACTAAAACATCATTACCAAGACCATTCTAATATGTAGTCACTTTTACTGATTGGAAGTCAAAACACTGAAACTGTGTCCCAAATGTTCTCTCAGTTGTTCACACTTGGTGTGCATTCTATAAAGTGTCCACTAGATGGTAGTCAAGACTAAGGTCAGTTTAGGCACCGCTTCTGTTCAAACTATTTGTTCCATCATAATCAAATGTCTGTCTGTCTGTCTGTCTGTCTGTCTGTCTGTCTGTCTGGAATAAAGCAACACGCACCGATCAGCAGATGGGATTTACAGTATTGGGCAGCAAGTCAGCAAGAACAGTCTCTTCTCAAAGTTGGTGTGTCTGAAACAGGATCTGAAAGACTTTGAGAGTGGCCACATTGTGATGTCTAAGTTATAGCATCTCCAAAACAACAGGTCTTGTGATGTTTGTATGCATTGATTCATACCTATAAACTGGTCCAAGTTAGGAAAATGAAGAAACAGGGTCATAGTTGATGCATGTAAGGAGTGAAGACTTTCATATGGTTTGCTCTCACAGAATATCTCCTGTATTGCTTAAAAAGTTGACTATCATTAAATGAAATCAGAACACAAAGTCTATCATGGATTGCAAAGTAGTCAGAGTGTCTAGACTGACCCCTGTACCCAAAGCCCCCCAGAAATGCGTGAGCATCAGAACTGGATCATACAGCAAATAGAAGAAGGTGGCTTGGCCTGATGGATAACTTCTTTCTTCATTTTTTTTAAAGATTGTATTGGTTGGTTTGAATAAAGAGTTCTCTACAAAATAATACATTTGTACCGATAATTTAAAAAAAAAAACGCAATAAATTGTGCTTGGCCGCTGGGTGGCGCTGTAATCACCGTGTTAACAAATGTAGCCTTCATGGGTGAGAAAATTCATTAGGATTTATAGTGTAACAGTTTCCTCCTGGTCGGAATCAGAAACATCAAGCAGAAACAAATGAATGAGATCTGATTAGATGAATAAATGGATTATGGTTTTAAAACGAAAAGGATTCAAAAGGATTCATTCTGCCATTGAGGCCAATTTTTGAGGTTTTAATGAAAAGATCTGGCGTTTTCAAGAAACATATCGCAATTTCACTAAACACATTTTACTAATGGATTCGTGTTAAATAGAAAAAATAACAAAATTAAAAAATACTCGGAGATTTATAAGATGAAAAAAACTAAACAAGAAAAGCACCACAGATGTGCCTGATCTGATGCTATTATAATATATGGTGTCTAAAATAAAGTACACTAATTGTGAGGGGTTTAACAAAATCTGGCAACACAAAATCGACCTTTAGAGATATGTATAAGCTGCAAGTTTAAAGAGTTGCATCTGTCCTATATTTGTTTATTTGCCATTTTTTATTTGTATTTTTTGTATATTGTAATATTTATATTTAAAAAATCCTTCTTCCATAGTAAAATAATGTTTTAAGCTCTTTTACCTGAAATCACAGACCTGGACAGAAAAACATTTAGGAGAATATTCTTTTAACTTTCCTTTTTGACTGTTTCTTTTTTCTTAAATTTTTCTTTGCAAGAAAAGAAATGTGTTTAGTGCAGTTATCAACAAAACATTGATGAAATGAAGATATTTTTCCCCGCACCAGTCAGGATTGATTATTCATAGCGCTTTTATTGGTCATGTGACAATCTGAAGCAGGATGATCAATCCAGCTGTGCTCTCTCTCTCTGTGTGTGTGTGTGTGTGTGTGTGTGTGTTTGTAGGAAAGCGCAGAGAAAAAGGTTTTCGTATGAGCGACTTGAAAACTATTGCGTTTCTAGAATTGACTGTAGAAACAATAGAATTGATATGAGTAGTATTTATTTTCTGGAAAATTATGTAGATCCAACTGTAGAATTTATAACGAGCGAAAATTAATTTATTATTATTATTATTATTGTTGTTGTTATTATTATTATTATTTTTATTATTATTATTATAACATGCCTAGATTTTTATTATTATTAAAGGCAAATAAAATATATTTGAGATTTCTAGATTATAAATAAAACAATTAACCTTCATAACCCCCTAAACGGGGATCTGTTTTGGTTGCACGCGGCTCGTTAGGGGTCAGAAATAGATTGAAATATTGAATAAATAATTAGACGCATCGGATTTATTAGATTTGTATTTATACTAATAGTTTACATTTACAAATAGTTGACATTAATATGTGGTGACTTTAAATCAGATAAACAACGAATGAGCTTTATTGCAGCTTTATTGAAGTAACTGAAATGATGTGTGTTCAGGGTGTGTGTTAATCAGTCAGATATACAGATATATAATTTGGGTTATAATCAGATCAGGTTTTATTTTGAGGTTTTATGTGTAATGTGTTTTAAAAAACGTTTCTAAAGATTATACAAAATCGCAATAACCCTAAAACCACAATCCCGCACGAGCGATTCTCATAAATTAGTGTTTTTTGTTGTATTTTTTTGGTGAAATCTTATAATTGTTGAATGTCGGAGATGCACTGCAGCCCCCTGACCACTAAACAGCGCTTCATTTAATCATAAACATTTAAACATTTACATTTTTAATCATGCATTAAACATTACTAATAATTTATAGGCTAAAAATTAAGAAACTATTTTCTATACATTTTCTCTACAAACTATTTTTATTGTTTTACAAATAATTTGATTGGTTTTATATCGAATACAAAAAAAATCATATTATTGTGAGCAAAACAACTTTTGGTAAGTCGCTGAAGTCAAAGTCAAACACACACACACACACACACACACACACACACACACACACACACACACACACACACACCTCTGCCTCCTCCCTTATTCAATGCTCTCTGCTAAACTTTGGTTACTGACACGTCGGTCACGTGAGCGTCGGGATAAATAGTTTTGGGAGGCAGGAGGAGGGGGTACTAGAGTCCGGAGCTTGTGCGGGGCGCACCGCGGTGCCTCCGTGCGTCATTTAAAACACACCAAATCCCCTTCAAACAAAAACAACAATGAAGTCAGAAAGCGGCAGCGGTCCGGTCCGGACTGATCACTGACCTGAGCAGTGCGGCTCACGGAACACCGTATACGAGACCTGGACGTGGAAGGAGTGAGAGCACGAAGAGGAGGAGGAGGAGGAGGAGGAGGAGGACAGCGCGAGTCCTCCAGCATGACTCTGGGGACGGACGTGTCGGAGAGCCCGGCGTTATCCGACGACGTGGACATCGACGTGGTCGGTGGCGACGGCGTGAGAGATGTCGGGAAATACCTGCGCCACCCTCACGTCTTTCACGCGGACCACGACTCTGACGACCCTCTGTCGTCCCACGAGGTCGGCGAGGGCACCGCGAGCGGCTCCGAGGGCCCCGATGACGACCGCGTCGTGGCGCGGGGCGAATCCGGTTCCGGCGCCGACGCGCTGAACGGGGACAAGCCGGCGAAAAACGCGCTGGTGAAGCCGCCGTATTCGTACATCGCGCTGATCACGATGGCCATCCTGCAGAGCCCGAAGAAGCGGCTGACGCTCAGCGAGATCTGCGAGTTCATCAGCAACAGGTTCCCGTACTACCGCGAGAAGTTCCCAGCATGGCAGAACTCCATCAGGCACAACCTGTCGCTCAACGACTGCTTCATCAAGATCCCACGCGAACCCGGGAACCCGGGCAAGGGCAACTACTGGACCCTGGATCCGGAGTCAGCCGACATGTTTGACAACGGCAGCTTTCTGCGCAGGCGGAAGCGTTTCAAGAGACACCAGAACAGCGACGTGGTTCTCCGAGACGCGGGAGGATTCCTGCCCGGATTCGGATACGGCCCCTACGGCTGCTACGGCCCCGGTGCCGGGGGCGCTGGAGGGTACGGCTTGGCGCTGCAGAACTTCCACGCGTACCACCATCACCATCACCACCACCCGAGTGGGACTTTCCCTTTCCAGGGTGCGCCATGCCCCCTTCCCGGCGTGCCCTCTTCCATCTTCTCTTCGTCTCCGCACACCGTGCCGCCCTCTCTCCTGGGAGCAGATCTAAGGAAGCCCTTCTACCCTCAGCTCCCTCCCGCACTCGCGCCGCCTCACAAAACGGACACGAACACGTCGCGCCGCCCGTCTTTCTCCATAGACAACATCATCGGCGCGTCGAGCTCTCCGCCCTCTGCGCCCTACAGCGCGCAGTTACCCGCGGCTCAGGCGCAGATCCTCGCCATGTTCACACCACCGTCCTCCAACCACTTGAACCTCTCACCGGAAACGATCGCACCCAACTCGTGCTCGGACTTCCTCCGGTAAAAAAAAAAAAAAAGACAAGAAGGAGAACTTTTTAATTTTTAGTTTCTGATCATTTTTCTTTCCAGAACAAACGACGTGTGAAACCAAAAAGAGCAGTTTTTAAAAATCCGCCATTTTGCCAAGGTAGGATCTGAATTTTTTTTTTTTTTGTGAGGTTTAAAACATTCTCTCTTTTTTCTCTGCGGAAATTTTTGAGAGCAAACAACAAAAACAAAAACGTAATTAATGCCGTGATATTTATGAACTGTAAATATGTACAATATATATATAAATAAATAAAAATGTGCAGGCAGATATGAACATTTGCAAAACAAAGAAAGAATAGGCAGTCCGAGGTTAACCTTTGACCTTTGATCTCCACTCCAGATGTTTTGCAAACAGGAAATGCGTTCAGATCATTTGATCTCATTGTAAACAGTGGATTTTCCTGTCGGCGCGTGAACAGATTCCTATCGCCATTGTTATGGTTTATATTAATATTTTTTGTGAGTTTTGTGAAAAAAAAAATTGAAGCACTGTTTAATAGTAGAGACCGAAAATATCGACTCAGGTTTACTTTTTCTTTTTGTTTTTTTGTTTTTTTTTAAAAGCACATTGCCAGAGACAGCGGGGTTTCTGCCCGAACAGCGGAATATCAGTGTCAATTATAACTGTTTTTTTTTTTTTTTTATATTCTTTTTTTTTAATTTTTTTATTATTATTATTGTGGCGTTGATGTATCTCGCATTACCTCTCCTCCTGTCTGACTGTGCATAGATTTTCCCCCCCTTATTATTACATTGAAGATAATCTGTGAAGAGAATGTCGCGATGTTGTAAAAGAAGAAAAAGCAGATAAAACACACGTCATGTTTATAGGTCATTTGGTTGTAATGACAAGAAAATAAATGTTGTGAATTTTAAAGGTGTTTGGATTCGTTATATTGTTGTTCCCTTTGTGAACAAATTTATATCAGAAACGCGCACATGTTGGTCTGCAGCAACATCATTATAATGCTATTTATTTATTATTATAAATATTATTATTTATGTATTATTATTATTATTATTATTATTATTATTATAATTATCATTTCATTTTAGTTTTTACAAATTTGTGATCTAATATTTTCATAATTACTAATAACTGAACGTGCTTTAAAAAAATATATTATTAATTTTAATAGAAACCAAGTAGAGTCTTAAAATAATCCCACACTTGGTAATTAATTATTTGCAGTAATTAGAAAATAAAGAGCGGAATTGTGTCTCCATGGCAGGTTAGATATCACCTTGAGCAGGTGATGGAGGTCTGGAGTGATGAACATGAGGGATGCATTAAATCTTCTCGTTTTAGATTCAGTATTCTGGAATAAAAGGAAA
>NC_060900.1:25203665-25216165 GCF_014805685.1 Silurus meridionalis
TAAAGGAAATATGATTGAGGGTATAGAATGTAGGGTATACGGTGTAGGGTGTAAGATGTGTGGTATAAGGTGTAGGGTGTAGGGTGTGTGATGAAGGTTGTAGGGTATAGGATATTGGGTAAAGGTGTGTGATGAAGGGTGTAGTGTATAGGATATTGGGTGTAGGGTGTGTGATGAAGGTGTAGGGTATAGGATATTGGGTGTAGGGTGTGTGATGAAGGGTGTAGGGTATAGGATAGTGGGTGTAGGGTGTGTGATGAAGGGTGTAGGGTATAGGATATTGGGTGTAGGTTGTTTGATGAAGGGTGTAGGGTATATGATATTGGGTGTAGGGTGTGTGATGAAGGTTGTAGGGTATAGGATATTGGGTGAAGGGTGTGTGATGAAGGGTGTAGGGTATAGGATAGTGGGTGTAGGGTGTGTGATGAAGGGTGTAGGGTATAGGATATTGGGTGTGGGGTGTTTGATGAAGGGTGTAGGGTATAGGATATTGGGTGTAGGGTATATGATATTGGGTGTAGGGTGTGTGATGAAGGTTGTAGGGTATAGGATATTGGGTGAAGGGTGTGTGATGAAGGGTGTAGGGTATAGGATAGTGGGTGTAGGTGTGTGATGAAGGGTGTAGGGTATAGGATATTGGGTGTGGGGTGTTTGATGAAGGGTGTAGGTATATGATATTGGGTGTAGGTGTGTGATGAAGGTTGTAGGGTATAGGATATTGGGTGAAGGTGTGTGATGAAGGGTGTAGGGTATAGGATATTGGGTGTAGGGTGTGTGATGAAGGTGTAGGGTATAGGATAGTGGGTGTAGGTGTGTGATGAAGGGTGTAGTGTATAGGATATTGGGTGTAGGGTGTGTGATGAAGGTGTAGGGTATAGGATAGTGGGTGTAGGGTGTGTGATAAGGGGTGTAGGATATATGATATTGGGTGTAGAGTGTGTGATGAAGGGTGTAGGGTAAATTATATTGGGTGTAGGGTTTGTGATGAAGGGTGTAGGGTATAAGATATTGGGTGTAGAGTGTGTTATGAAGGGTGTAGGTTATATGATATTGGGTGTAGGGTGTTTGATGAAGGGTGTAGGGTATATGATATTCGGTGTAGGGTGTGTGATGAAAGTTGTAGGGTATAGGATAGTGGGTGTAGGGTGTGTGATGAAGGTGTAGGGTATATGATATTGGGTGTAGAGTGTGTGATGAAGGGTGTAGGGTATATGATATTGGGTGTAGGGTGTGTGATGAAGGGTGTAGGGTATAGGATATTGGGTGTAGGGTGTGTGATGAAGGTGTAGGGTATAGGATATTGGGTGTAGAGTGTGATGAAGGGTGTAGGGTATAGGATATTGGGTGTAGGGTGTGTGATGAAGGGTGTAGGGTATAGGATATTGGGTGTAGGGTGTGTGATGAAGGTGTAGGGTATATGATATTGGGTGTAGGGTGTGTGATGAAGGGTGTAGGGTATAGGATATTGGGTGTAGGGTGTGTGATGAAGGGTGTAGGGTATAGGATATTGGGTGTAGGTGTGTGATGAAGGTTGTAGGGTATAGGGTATTGGGTGTAGGGTGTGTGATGAAGGTTGTAGGGTATAGGATATTGGTTGTAGGGTGTGTGATGAAGGTGTAGGGTATAGGATAGTGGGTGTAGGGTGTGTGATAAGGGGTGTAGGATATATGATATTGGGTGTAGAGTGTGTGATGAAGGGTGTAGGGTAAATTATATTGGGTGTAGGGTGTGTGATGAAGGGTGTAGGGTATAAGATATTGGGTGTAGAGTGTGTTATGAAGGGTGTAGGTTATATGATATTGGGTGTAGGGTGTTTGATGAAGGGTATAGGGTATATGATATTCGGTGTAGGGTGTGTGATGAAAGTTGTAGGGTATAGGATAGTGGGTGTAGGATGTGTGATGAAGGGTGTAGGGTATATGATATTGGGTGTAGAGTGTGTGATGAAGGGTGTAGGGTATATGATATTGGGTGTAGGGTGTGTGATGAAGGGTGTAGGGTATAGGATATTGGGTGTAGGGTGTGTGATGAAGGGTGTAGGGTATAGGATAGTGGGTGTAGGGTGTGTGATGAAGGGTGTAGGGTATAGGATAGTGGGTGTAGGTGTGATGAAGGGTGTAGGGTATAGGATATTGGGTGTAGGGTGTGTGATGAAGGGTGTAGGGTATAGGATATTGGGTGTAGGTGTGTGATGAAGGTTGTAGGGTATAGGGTATTGGGTGTAGGGTGTGTGATGAAGGTTGTAGGGTATAGGATATTGGTTGTAGGGTGTGTGATGAAGGTGTAGGGTATAGGATAGTGGGTGTAGGGTGTGATAAGGGGTGTAGGATATATGATATTGGGTGTAGAGTGTGATGAAGGGTGTAGGGTAAATTATATTGGGTGTAGGGTGTGTGATGAAGGTGTAGGGTATAAGATATTGGGTGTAGAGTGTGTTATAAAGGGTGTAGGTTATATGATATTGGGTGTAGGGTGTTTGATGAAGGTGTAGGGTATAGGATAGTGGGTGTAGGGTGTGATGAAGGTTGTAGGGTATAGGATATTGGGTGTAGGGTGTGTGATGAAGGGTGTAGGGTATAGGATAGTGGGTGTGGGGTGTGATGAAGGGTGTAGGGTATATGATATTAGGTGTAGGTGTGTGATGAAGGGTGTAGGGTATAGGATATTGGGTGTAGGTGTGTGATGAAGGGTGTAGGGTATAGGATAGTGGGTGTAGGGTGTGTGATGAAGGGTGTAGGGTATAGGATAGTGGGTGTAGGGTGTGTGATGAAGGTTGTAGGGTATAGGATATTGGGTGTAGTGCTAACTAAATGTAACATTTTCCACAGGCGAAAAGGAAAATACTTGACAGAGGACAAACATTTTGTGAACGTCAAAGTTTTTTTATAGACATCTTTATAAAAAAGCGAATCTTCCTTTTTTTTAAAAGTGGAAGCTTAGTGTAAAGCAGGCCAAGTGAAAGACGATCGTAGCAAGGTCGCGAGGCCAAGCTTTTTAAGACTAACGTTTATTTAGAGAAGCAAGCGCGTGTGTGTGACTTTCCAACACAGTGCTAATGTCTTTAGCAGAGTTCTCCCGGCTTCTCATACACACTCTCACACACTTACATTCATACACACCCAAGCGTGAGCTACGTTTATACAGCAAAAATAATGGAAAAAAACATATGTAAAGGCTATAATCAGGTATATAATAAGTACATTACTGATAAAATGAATAGTTTTTGTTTTAAATTCTACAAAAGTCTGTTGTTCAAAAAATATCTAGCAGGAACCCTTTTTCTACAACATCGAGAACCATTATCTTAATCAAATCCTGTTCTTCTTTATATTTATTTATTTATTTATTTATTTAAACCTCTCATCATACTCAAATCTACCAAAAATAAAAAAAAATACATCACTTTTTTTTAAATGATACATGATTGAATCCAGGTCCCTCCTAGAACTATTTCTGACAGGAAACTTTTCTTTGTGGTTCCATAAGCTTTAGAAACTTCCAGAAACCTTTAAACCTTTCAATAAATAACAGACACAGAAAGCAAACGAAGAACTCTTAAGGGTTCCATTATTACAGAATATACCATTTATTACAGAAATCTCATTTGTTGTATGGTTCTATGTTGAACCATTATTAGTTCACCAGTCCAGGAACTATAAAAGGTGCTGATTTAACTTTTTCTGACAGGAAACACATTTGTTGTAGGATTCCTCATAAAACCATCTCCAATGAGGTCCTACATTATGCCTAAAGGGGTCCTACAAGGTTACTAAATATAGGGTAGGGTTTCTAGAACCTTCAAAAACGTTGACTTGAAATGTATTTATTAATTGAATACTAAATGGTTCTAGTTTTTCTACATGGAACTCGTTCTGAGGGTACTATGAGGTGGTATCAAAAAGTTACGAGACTAATGGTGTTAACTGGTGCTGTTTCTACCACGTCTACCAAGTCATGATGCCGCGACGGGTTGTTCAAGAGTTGTTCATTTGAAGAGCAGAAAAACATCACTGGAAGATAAAGAGAGATCAGAAAGACCTCGAATGAGCTCAACCCCCAAAAATGTCAAAACCATTCTGCAACTTGCACATGATGATCGTCGGAGAACAATCCACCCGATCTCACTTCCGCACCCACCCTACGCGCCAGATTTGGCTCCTGTGGACTTCGCCCTCTTCCGAAAGATGACGATCTAGCTCAAAGGTCACTATTTGGACGCCATTGAGAAGATCCAGTGTGAATCACAGTAGGTGCTTGATACACCTCGAAAAGAAGACTTCCAGGACATATTCCAGTAGTGGCAGGAACGCTGGGAGCGCTGTATTGCTGTGCAAGGGGACTATTTTGAAGTTGCGTAAATGGAGATAAATAAAGTATTTTATTGTAATAAATACAACCTCATACATAGAACATACGCAGAAAAAGTGCTGAGAACAACCTGTTTATGAAAATAAAAGCATCCGAAAAAACCCTGAGGAACCATTTTCTCTCAACGTGTGTGCACACTCGATGTCCATTTTAGTAAGTAAGTAATTGTGTGTGTGTGTGTGTGTGTGTGTGTGTGTGTGTGTGTGTGTGTAGTGGGAGCCTTCACACAGCCCAGTGTTTTACAGTTTGTAAAATTGAATTAGATACGCTCAGGAATCTGACCCCGTGCAGACCTGTACATTTTTCCAGCTCCCCAGTTTGTGGTGTTTCAGGGTGTTTTTGTTTGTTCAGCTGGAGCAGCGTGTCACTGTGCTCCCTGCCTCTCCTCCTCCGACGGGTCCTCGTGCTCTCATCGCTTCTGCTTCACCCTCTTCTCCTCCTCCTCCTCCTTTTCTTCCTCCTCCTCCTTCTCACACACTCTCTCACACCACCAATATGGATCTGAGCAGCTCTGAAGGAACACCCACTGACACACATTAAAGCTCACTCCGAATTCAAATGTATTTCATTTGTGTTCATAACTCAATCAAAAGCAAGATGTGCCCAGCGTCTGAGGTTCACATCTTCAGCTTCTTTACCGGAGCTCTGAAGCTCAACTAGTTGACTAGAGACATAAACTTCACAGCTGAAGAATCACACATGAACTTTCAGTCCAGACGTCTGAATGTGATCTTTGAATATCCACAAAACAAAATGGTTTGGAGGCTTGAACTATGGGATCGATTCTTTAGAGCCAAGCGACAACTCGTTTTTGATTTATTAGAGTTCCACACCATTCTTTTTATCTGTTTATTGTTACGTTTAACGTCACTCACAAAACAACTTGTTTTATAGCAGCTCTAAACACTCGCTTCCTCACCAGCCTCACACCGTAAGCGAAAAAATTAACTGCACAAAGCTGCTTCTAGGCACTAACACTGGAGACTCCTTCCCTGAATGTGAAACATCAACAGTTTTTCTACCTTTTTTCTTTTTTTTTTTAACACTTTTAAAACCTTTTTATGATTATGAAGAATATGATGATAATCTGTATGTATTTGCAATATCTGTACATATAGAAACGTTTTTAAATGATTTAAACTTTAAACAGACCAATCAGATCATAGAATTCAGTTGGACTGTGATGTAACACAGACCGGACTATACTAGTCTATTCTAGTCAAGTAATCTAGTCTAGACTAGAGGACTAGTATAGTCTAGTAATTCACTAGAATAGACTAATGTACTAGGATAGACTAGTATATTCTATTACACTCTATTAGTTCACTAGACTAGGATAGTCTAGTATTTTACTAAACTAGACTTATGGACTAGTAGAGTCTAGTATAGCCTAGTAGTTTACTAAACTAGACTAAATGGCTAGTATAGTGTAATAGTTTAATAGACTAGACTAGTGGACTAGAATAGTCTAGCAGTTCAAGAGACTAGACTAATAGTCTAGACTAATGAACTAGTATAGTCTAGTATTTCACTACACTAGACTACTATAGTTTAGTATAGTCTAATATTTCACTACACTAGACTACTATAGTTTAGTATAGTCTAGTAGTTCACAACACTAGACTACTATAGTTTAGTAGTTCACTAGACTAGACTACTATAGTTTAGTAGTTCACTAGACTAGGATAGTCTAGTATTTCACACTAGACTACTATAGTTTAGTATAGTCTAGTAGTTCACAACACTAGACTACTATAGTTTAGTATAGTCTAGTAGTTCACTAGACTAGACTACTATAGTTTAGTATAGTCTAGTAGTTCACTACACTAGACTACTATAGTTTAGTATAGTCTAGTAGTTCACTACGCTAGACTACTATAGTTTAGTATAGTCTAGTATTTCACTACACTAGACTACTATAGTTTAGTATAGTCTAGTAGTTCACTACTAGACTACTATAGTTTAGTATAGTCTAGTAGTTCACTTCACTAGACTACTATAGTTTAGTATAGTCTAGTAGTTCACTACACTGGACTACTATAGTTTAGTATAGTCTAGTAGTTCACTACACTAGACTACTATAGTTTAGTATAGTCTAGTATTTCACAACACTAGACTACTATAGTTTAGTATAGTCTAGTATTTCACAACACTAGACTACTATAGTTTTGTATAGTCTAGTAGTTCACTACACTAGACTACTATAGTTTAGTATAGTCTAGTAGTTCACTACACTAGACTACTATAGTTTAGTATAGTCTAGTAGTTCACAACACTAGACTACTATAGTTTAGTATAGTCTAGTATTCACTACACTAGACTACTATAGTTTAGTATAGTCTAGTAGTTCACTACACTAGACTACTATAGTTTAGTATAGTCTAGTAGTTCACCACTAGACTACTATAGTTTAGTATAGTCTAGTAGTTCACACACTAGACTACTATAGTTTAGTATAGTCTAGTATTTCACACACTAGACTACTATAGTTTAGTATAGTCTAGCAGTTCAAGAGACTAGACTAATAGTCTAGACTAATGAACTAGTATAGTCTAGTAGTTCACTACACTAGACTACTATAGTTTAGTATAGTCTAGTAGTTCACAACACTAGACTACTATAGTTTTGTATAGTCTAGTATTTCACTACACTAGACTACTATAGTTTAGTATAGTCCAGTAGTTCACTTCACTAGACTACTATAGTTTAGTATAGTCTAGTAGTTCACTACACTAGACTACTATAGTTTAGTATAGTCTAGTATTTCACTACACTAGACTACTATAGTTTAGTATAGTCCAGTAGTTCACTTCACTAGACTACTATAGTTTAGTATAGTCTAGTAGTTCACTACACTAGACTACTATAGTTTAGTATAGTCTAGTAGTTCACTACTAGACTACTATAGTTTAGTATAGTCTAGTAGTTCACTACTAGACTACTATAGTTTAGTATAGTCTAGTATTTCACTACACTAGACTACTATAGTTTAGTATAGTCTAGTAGTTCACTACACTAGACTACTATAGTTTAGTATAGTCTAGTAGTTCACTACACTAGACTACTATAGTTTAGTATAGTCTAGTAGTTCACTACACTAGACTACTATAGTTTAGTATAGTCTAGTAGTTCACTAGACTAGACTATTATAGTTTAGTATAGTCTAGTAGTTCACTAGACTAGTATACTTTAATGTAGTATAGTAGTTCTTTAGGCTGGACTGTTGGGTTAGTAGTCTACTGGCTTTTACTTCTTTGCATATTCATTATCATTATCATTACACTATCATGTGTGTACGCGTAGTAGATTTTATTTATGACTGTTTCTATTGTTTGTGTTTCCCTAAAAAATTTAACTTTGTGTAACAGCAAATAATACAGAAATATAAATGTAAAAAGTTTGTAAATATTTATGTACTTTGAAAAGAAGGAGGACTTTATTTATTTCGTCTCATTCTCTATTTCTAGGAATTCATGAGAAGCATTTGATACCGAAACGAAACCCAAGTGAGAATTCAGCAGAGAAGTAATCCGGCAAGACGGCAAACACTTCTAATACATAGAGCAATGCTGAAAAGCCTAGCATTTGTGTTGGTACATTAAGGCCTGAATGTTCACACACACACACACACACACACACACACACACACACACACACACACACACACACGTGTTTGAAGTGGTGCAGAATGCTGGATTGAAACCTTTCAATTTCTCTGTGACCCGGAGGAGAAGCGGATACAGGCTTCACAAACCCGGGTTTTATAGGACGCCTCTTGATGTTGCGCCGCACTCGAGAGTCGGTTCACACCATTTCTGCCAAATCTGAGATAAAGTGTGTGTTTGAGTCAGACAGAGAGAGAGAGAGAGAGAGAGAGAGAGAGAGAGGAGCATAAGAGAAAGTTGGTGGGAGGGAGGAGTAGAGAGACAGGGGTTGTATATAGGTGTGTGTGTGTGTGTGTGTGTGTGTGTGTGTGTGTGTGTGTGTGTGTGTGTGTGGCACTCATTAGTAACCCAATACCAGATAATCCGGGCTTTGTAGCGCCTTCACCCCTTTGCGTTCTGATAAATAGCAGAAAGAGCTCACATATGGCCTTCGCTTAATAACAAAACTTCACATTTGCGTTCGTTCTCACTCCCCCATCCCCAAGACCCCCTTTTTTTTAGCTTGCCCGCACAAGCACAAGGAAACTACGCGACCGTTTAGGACGAGGCCCTTCATTCATTTGCTCCTGTTGGATTTTCCCCGCTATCACTCTTCAGCCCGGCTCGAGGGGAGCTGTGTCAACAATCCCCGAAACAGACGGCCTAGCGAGGAGATTTTTTTTTCTTCTAAATATAGGGAGCATTTAATGAAAAAGGCCTCGTGTGTGTGTGTGGGTTTTCAGTTCCTAAAAAGGGTCAAGGGTGCAAGAGCTGATGCTTTAAAAGCACAAACTGACTGCAACTCAAAACACTTCTATTTTATGTCAGAAAAAGACTGTTATTAAAGCCATATGAGATAATCCTGTATAAAGAGGAAAAAATCTCTTCAGCCTGTAACAAGATGCTCAATAGATAATACAGGCCTCATTATTAACAGAGACGCTGTAATTCCATACTATGAACACTCATACATAATAAATACTGAACAATTAAAGTTTTATTTTATCAATCAATCAGGAGGGATCAGGAGATTTAAAATGAGATTACTCGCGATAGATAGATAGATAGATAGATAGATAGATAGATAGATAGATAGATAGATAGATAGATAGATAGATAGATAGATAGATAGATAGCTAGGGAGAGATAGATAAAAATAGGGACAGACAGATAGATAGATAGATAGATAGATAGATAGATAGATAGATAGATAGATAGATAGCGAGGGAGAGATAGATAGATAGCGAGGAGAGATAGATAGATAGCTAGGGAGAGATAGATAAAAATAGGGACAGACAGACAGACAGACAGACAGACAGACAGACAGACAGACAGACAGACAGATAGATAGATAGATAGATAGAGAGATAGATAGAGAGATAGATAGATAGGGAGAGATAAATGAAAATAGGGACAGACAGACAGACAGACAGACAGACAGACAGACAGACAGACAGATAGATAGATAGATAGATAGATAGATAGATAGATAGATAGATAGATAGATAGATAGATAGATTAATTTTAACGTTAGTCAGTTCACAGACATAAAACAAGCAACAAGATATAGAAGAATATTAAGGCCAAATGAAATGAAAAGATCACAACTAAAAAAAAGGTATAATTTTTATTTAAATGAAACAAAAAACAAACGAACAAAACATAAATTAAATAAATGATTCATTAATGAATGATTTTAATATTTTATTATTACTTATCACTGTACAGGTTAAACAGTCAGGCTGAAGTTTATCTTGATTATGGGACGTAATTAAGAAATTTATCAACCAAATCAGTTGAAATTCATCTTTATTTCTATTCTAGTATAAAGTTTTGGGCTTCATTATCTGTAAAAAAACAGACCATAAGGAAGGAGAGATATGTTTTATGAGCTGTATCTCTTTACTAACAAGATCAGACTCAAGGTGGTTTGGCCTACATTTCTAAATACAAGTATTTTAAATAAAATAAATATAGTTTATAGGTAAAATCAAGTCAATCCTCTACTCGTAGTGTAATAATAAAATTCAGAGATGGGGGGAGATGTTTTAAAGCGGTTTAAATGCAAACAAGGCCTGCTGGGTTCGGACATACAAATTTGTTGTAAAAATGGATGAAAAGTTGCGTAGTTTAAAATAAATCCGTAGTGTCTTGAAGCTGAACAGTTTAGTAAGCTAAGTCACAGAGGAGGCGTGGCCTAAAGTTGAAATGTGAAGTCATCTGAATTCTAGACCCCAATGTATTTGTAATAAAAGATAAAAGGTCCTAAAATTTGAGAGAAAAGTGCACAAACGTGATGATTCATTCAAAACCGGTAGCTACAAGCCGGCTTTAATTGTTAGCGACATTAGCTTCAAAATCGATTAAGCGCACGGTAGTTTTTTGATCGTTTCTCGAAGAAATGTGAATTGAGTTGTGGGCGTGGACTACTTATCACTCGTGGAGAGAGAAGCTCAGGTACTAATCCTTCTTTAGTGGTTTTAGCTTGCCCTAATCCTCCAGAAGAGCCCCGTGCATGTGGAGTTAGATGCCCCTTTAGCTCTTTGTGTTGTCCTGGAAGAACCATTGCTGAGGCTGTTTTTAGGAAGGAGCCTTGTGTTATGTGTGTGTGTGTGTGTGTGTGTGTGTGTGTGTTCGTGTATATGTGTGTATGTGTGAATACATGTGTGCGCTAAAGGCTAAAGGTTCTGAAGTGGGTTGTGGTTTTCAGCTCCCAAGTTCAAAGTGAGGAGGTCTGAAAAGCAGGAAAAGATGATGAGACCTCTCCAGAGCGCCTTATGAAAAAAATGTTAGGGCTAAAGAAATAAAAGCCGGCCTGAAACAATGGCAGGGCCCTCAGTGCGAGGCAGGCATGGAGGAGCTGAAGTGGGCTGAGATTGCAGAGAGCAGGGTGCAAACAGAGGGGCATCTGGCATCATAATGTCCCCGTGTGCGATTAATAATACCCCCGAGTAATTTTGCCCTCCGCACTCCTTGGTTTTTTTTCCCCGTCTCACTGAAAGGCTATGGAGAAAGTATTTCTGTTCGAGTTTGTGTGTGCACGTGTGCGCGCATGTGTGTGTGTATGTGCACCGCCGGCAGAGAAAGTGACGGAGATGAGGTTAAGTGGGGTTGTTTAGATGTAACAGATGCCAAGTGAGGGAGTGCGCAAGCGAGCGAGGAATGAAAGAGCGAATGCGGATGGCTGAGGTTCTAAAAGCAGCCTGAAAACATGAAAAACATAATTGCCCAGAAACATCTTTTTTTTTTTTTTTTAGCTGCTCTATATAGTGAAAGATGAATACACATAAGAGCATCTCTTCGTATCAATATTCATCCCGACTCACTCTTTATTTTCTCCCCGGCCACCTACACTCTCCTTCTCCTTTATTCACAGGCGGATGAATTACTAGCACGAGTATAGCACGGCGTAGCTAAAACACTCCAAAACTTTCCAGACGTAAAACTATTCAGATTAAAAGGTTAAAAAGAAGCATAGAAATGTTTATGTCACCTGGGTGGGATTGTTTCTTTACCTGGGTGGGATTGTGTTAGTGTCTTGTGTATATCTGGGTGGGACTGTTACAAATCTAGCTAGTTGTTAAAATGCTAATATAATTTGGCTTGTAGCTAAATGGGTGGGATTGTTTCTTCACCTGGGTGGGATTGTGTTTGTGTCTTGTGTATACCTGGGTGGGACTGTTACAAAACTAGCTAGTTGTTAAAATGCTAATATAATTTGGCTCGTAGCTAAATAACTAGCTTGAATATGAAGCTGGCTAAGCATTATAACCTTGCTAGCTTATTTGCACTTATATTTTATCATTGCATTTACTACAAATGCATTAATGTCATAATATATCTTTAAAGTTTGAACACGATATTGACAGGAATTTTACAGGCAACTGAAAAAATAAACCACAGAACTTTGTGAGCGCTTGATTGATTACACTGAGGAATATTGGCTTTTCCCTCCTTATGTTTTTTTGGGTCTTTGATTGTGATTGTGTCTGTATTCACTTACTTTCTCTTTGTTTCTTTTACTCTCTGCTTTTCCTCTCTGCATTTTTTTTTTTTTTTTTTTTGCGACAGGACGTTTTAAGGAAGTGGCAGCAGAGTACGAGGCCCAAATCGGACCCCCCAACACGCCTGAGGAACAGGAAGTGAGCTGTGAGCTGCATGTCCACCCTTGTTTGTGTTTCCCCGCTGGCTCGGGCTGCTTCTGTCGCAGCCCATTGTGGCCAGGACAGATTGATGAGGAGCAGTGGCAGGAAGCGAAGAGAGAGCGGAGGGAAGAAAATATAAAAAATCACTGGATCAGCTCGAGTCACTTGCTTCTCCGTCGTCTTCTTCTTTTTTTAACGTCCACTTCCTCCTACATGTGCCTGGTTGATTTACACCTGGTTGATTGATTTGGAACAGTGTTGGTTGTTGTGTGTGTTGGATTTGGTACCAGAATTCTAATTTTTGCAGATTTAGCATTAAGACTATAGTGGATCATCCACATAT
>NC_060900.1:25221165-25246165 GCF_014805685.1 Silurus meridionalis
ATAGAAATAAAAACCAGGATAAAGAAAGGAAGGAGAACATGAAAATAAAGAGCGGGAGAGAGAGAGAGAGAGAGAGAGAGAGAGAGAGAGAGAGAGAGAGAGAGAGAGAGAGAGAGAAAATGAAGGAAAGTGAGTGGCTAACCACAGTTTTAGACGGTTTAATAAAAAACCGTCTGAAATAAAACACTTTATCAAGACTATGCTAATGCTAACAAGGAAAGGGGAGGGAAAGAAGACAACAAGATCAAAGGGATGGATGTGCTTTAATGCTTCAGCAGAAAAACACAAATACACGAGCAGAAAAATGCTTCAGCTGACACACAAGCGTTTCAATCATCCAAAGTATTCAGCTTCTGTCATTTTTTTGTTATTGAGAGAGAGTGTGAGAGAGAGAGAGAAAGAAAGAGAGAAAGAGAAAAAGAGAGAGAGAGAGAGAGAGAGAGAGAGAGAGAGAGAGAGAGAGAGAGCGAGCGAGAGAGAGATACCCAAGCCTGTCAGGATCGATAAAACCAAATGTGAGCTCGGGTGTAATGGTGTTTGAGAGTGTGTGTGGGCATGCTGCCTTTTAGCACATTTATGTCACAGCTCAGAGCTTTTATTCCTTTCAATGTGACAAAAAAACCCATAAATGTTTAACAGACAGGTTCCTGTTTTCAGTTACGTTTCTAAAGATTTTACAAATTTATGAATGTCCAGAAAAAATCCATCAAACAGACAGCATTTGTGTGTGTAAGAGTGTGTGTGTGTGTGAGTGTGTGTATTACAGTTGCACGCCATGCATTTGGTACCTGGGCCTTCAGTGTGGACTTACCCGACTTAATCCACCTCTTAATACCACCACTATCACGTCGCAATTATAGAAACCGTCAATACAATATAAAAACGCAATATAACAACGCGTGGCATTACAGAGAGAGAGGAGTTTCACATATGGAGGGTGAATACCATTTTACTAAAGCAAGAAACCCAGTTAAGACTCCAAACCTCTACACTACAACCGCAACTGTGCTCCTACATCATCTGGAGCAGTTCAGAATCAATATTGTCTAATAACATGACAAAGACATTAAAATGTAAATAAAATACAACTTACTCACCAAAGTTGCAGACTTATAATTTGCAGCGATCCTCAGAGGCTGTAATCCAGTGGTACCGCTCGTATTCACTGGTCTGGAAGTGGTGAACAAACCCTTTCTCGGGCTGAGACACGCTAGCTAGCTTCGGGGTTGGCCAACCTCCTCACGATGTCTAGCTTTTCTGGAAAATGTATTTTTAAGTATGTCCGAGACCAAATCAATTTCTCTTCCTCTGTACGCGTAAAAAACTTAAACTCAGATGTATTAATGTGTGCAGCGCTACACACGTGTTTTGCCAGTCAAACTTGGCTGTAACAGTTTCCCTCTGACCAACCAATCAGAGCACGGAAAAATGCTAACGCTATTCTGGGCCAGCTAGCTGCCCTGTGAGGAGAATATGAAATCTGATTGGTTGAAGAAACAGAGCTGTTTCTTAAAGCGACTAAGGTAAAAAGGACAGCAGTACTGACTTTGAAGGCCCTGGGCAGATTAGATTGACATGGCAGCAAATAGAGGCTGAAATCTGATTGGACAAAAAAATCTAACATAACGTACTGGAAGCAGTGCAGCCAAAAGAAACACTACCAAATGAAGAGAGTAAACTGTTGGGAATAAATTAATACAATTTCATGTCAGCCTTCATGTTTTGAATTTAGGTTGTAAATGTTGGTCAGTGCTTCTGATAGTGTTTACCAGCAGAGACGGCTTTGCTGGCCCTGACAACCCACCACTGGTGTATTATCATGGATTTGATTAGCCAGCTAGCTAAAATGAACTAACTAATAGGACATCCATATACATTTTTATGGTATATATTTATACCATACCATAACTTCATCACTATTTTTAGCTGACATGAGCTGACCTGACAGGATTTCTGAAAGGTTTATAAGCTACATACACACCATGAACACTACAGTGGAGCTAACATGAACTAATATGACGGGATAGTGCTTAACATGTTGGAAGCTTGGTGTTTATGATGCTGGATTTTTGATCAGAAGGTTGTGAGTTCAAATCACATCACCACCAAGCTGCCACTCCTGGGCCCTTGAACAAAATCATTAACCCTCAACTGCTCAGTTGTAAATTGTTCTGGATGAGGGCGTCTGCCATATGCCATGAATGTAAATGACATCTGTACATCTGTGTTTTTATTTGTATTCATTTTCATTACTACTAATAGCTAAAAATCTAAGGTAAGCTAATATGACTGAACTTCTATGCTATTACGTTGTGTTAAAAACCTTCACTAGCTAGTTTGCAAAGTTCTTGTCAACTTGCTAGTAAAAGGTCTTTAATTAGCTAGTTAGCATGTCACCGAGCTCATCGGTATCAAATCCTCTACTTTGATAAGATTTCTGAACGGATTTCAAAGTATCTTTAAAGTATAATTATTAATAATCCTTACTACTAATCCTAATACTAGCCAGTTTGCTAGCAGGATTTTAAGGCATATTTATAAAAGTAAATAATTTCCATCACATGAGCTAACCTGACAATATTTACATTTTTATTTAACATTTTTTTTATATACCTTTTAAGTCTTGTTCTTAAAACTTTACTGTTTAAACTAACCAACTAGCTAACGTGCCAAGCTAGTACGAGCCAAGTAGCTACTATGAGCTGAGGTGACAGGATTTCTTTTCAATTGTAAGAATTTCTAAGTGTTATTTACTTAAACTTAACTATTATAACTTGCTAGCTAGAGTCCCAAGTAGCTAACATGAGCTAACCTGATTTTTTTAAGGCCATATTTGTTAAAAGATTAACATATTTATAATGTTTTTTTTTTATAAGTAAAGCTAGCCAGGGAGCAAAATGGCATTTAAAAATTTATATTCATACACAAAAGATATATTGTTAAATCTGGACAGTTAGCTAGGATTGGCTAGTTTGACAGGATTTCTGAAAGAGTACATAAGGTATATTTATAAATATTTATGATCGTCTCTCTCTCTCTCTCTCTCTCTCTCTCTCTCTCTCTCTCTCTCTGTCTCTCTCTCTCTCTCTTTCTTATGTTTGTGCTCAGCAGGAGTCATGATGGTGGTGTTCATGGTGTTTGGAGCGGTCTGGTTCCCTCAGGTGTGTTTATCTGTCCAGAGCAGCTGGACAAGCTGTAAAAACACAAACAAGCTTTGAAGCGGTGCTGCGTGTTGTTTCGGGACGGATCAAGTTTCTCCACCACCATGCCTACGGGACACACACGTTCTCACACACGTTCTCACACATGCTTGAACACACACATACACACCTACACACTCAAACACACACATATTTATGTATACATACAATGAATGCAAATCTTAGCAATGCCTCTGTGCTTGATGCACTCATACCAGCACTCTACCTTGTGAATGTCACTGCTGCACAAAGTAGGTCTAACATCTGGTTAGCAGTGGTCCTATGGTGGTCCATCTCATTGATGGATGGGCTGAACGGGTAAGGGGTGAGGGGGCTGACACATTGTACATAGCAACAGATGGGCTAGTGAGTAATTATAATTGTACAACCAGTAGGAGTACCTGATAAAAACGGGTGTAGCTAATCGCGGAGTACCTAATAAAACTAACAACCGAGTGTATAAACTGAGAAGTGATTGGCCTTTAATGACTGTGTGATTAATCACTTTGCTTGTTTGTCTCCTGCAATGCGGATCGCTTGTCTTATCGGCAGTAGCGATAACCCGATTGAACCCTTTGACAGTTGGACGGCATGGCTGTCGAATTGTCTTCGTAGCTCCTTTTAGAGCTTTCCGGCTAACTGGGTGTTAGCGTTTAGCATGTTTTTCCAAAAATAAAAATCGAAAAGTATAAGCAGAGCATTTAATGTAAAGCTTAGTATAATGTCTGCTAAAAACCGCTGTGTTGGATTGCTTTCAAGAAACTCACTTCTGCTCAGATTGAGGCTTAAAATCTTGTTACTTCTCAGTACAGGGCTGTAAATATTTTATTAAAGACTCAGTATGCTATTCATTCGTAGCAAAAATAGCGATGTAAATGAATGTATTCTATTCATATTTAGAATATGCAAATATCCTAATTAGCCACATCCACCCTGCACCCTCCCCGTCTTGAGGTTTCGTGGTTCTCTGAGTTGTTTGATTGAAATCTATTTTGAGAAACATCAACAGGTCAGGCGAGGAGCGATCTGACCGCACTGATGTGAATTATACAGTATATGCAACCTCTTTCTTTAAAGGCTTCTTTACACAGTTAACAGTTCAAGCTTCCTGATTTTTTTTCTAACAGAAAATTCATTTGTATTGTATTAGGGTTCACCATAAAACCTTCAATGGTTTCCTAAGGGGGTACAAACTAAATAACACCTCAGGTTGCTAGCAGGAGCCAAGAATTCTTTATTTTGTATCTTAAATTTAAATCCCAGTGATGGAGCAAAAATGTTAAACAGTTGCACCACTTTGCAGGAGGAGGAGAGCATCTACTTCATGGACACTTGCTCCATATGGTTTTAGTACAGTAGGTATGGCAAACACCAAAAATCTAATTGTCGTTATAGACGAATTCGCTGTATTTTTCTACAAACTGTGTTGGATTATAGTCAGTTACATATTGAAGAGCCAATCTTCATGACTTGCTGCCAACATTCTTGGTCAGGGGTTCCATCCAAAACTTTTTTGGCAAACAACCCCAAATGGATATGGATGATATGAATTTTCTGCAGTCCTAAGCCTGTTTTTCTTCTCGCCTGGTTGTTTGAAGAAACTAGCAAAGGTACAGTAGATCGAGAACTTCGCTAGAGAAGCATATAATTATTGCAAAAGATGACTAAAATAGCATGCACATTTTAATTTAAATCTGGCTAGTTTTTTTTATTTGGATACGGAATCTGTTTTTGGAGTTAGACCCAAATTTGTGTTCGAGTTTCTGTAAAGATCCCATTTTGTAAATCGATTGAAACTAGTTAAAATACCCTGCTCTGGTCTTTCTCTTAGTCATGATGACCATTGAGGGTCTCACAGGGCTTTGATTTGGTCCATCAAGCAGCTCTTTAATTCGATTTTCTCAGAGCCTCATAGTAAAGCTGATATTCTGCAAAAATAACTTCTTCTGTGAGAACTAAAGCTTGAGTTGGCTTCACTGAGCCTGAACACCTCAGTAGTCTCAATAGTCAGTAACATATATGGAGTAACATCTGGAAAGATTACTCATGCAGGCAGAGCGAGCCCTCCTACCCCATGCTGTCGGTATAACCCTGCCTAACCTTTGACCTGTGACGATTTTGCTTGACCCTTCTGTTCTAGGACATAGAAGCAGCATGAACCCTTCTTTTGCCTTCATGCCCACTGTTAAGCTCGACCACTATTTCCATGTCTCTTTCACTTTGTCTCTGATGTGGTCACTGTGTCTGTGCAGTCTCTGTCACCATTTTTCACCTCCCTCCATCATACTCGCCGACTCGCCTTGACTTCAATGATCTCACACTCTATGTTGGGTTGTTTGCACAAGTGTGGAGTAGATATTTTCACCCAGCGCCCCTTGATGTCTCCTCCACAACTGCAGCATGGCAGTAAATAGTGAAGTTTGCGGTCGTCCTAGCGTGCATGTCTGATGGACTTACTGATTGTGGTTACAGCCACAACAAGCAAAGAGTTGCTAACTCAGCTACATTTCTAAACCTTTTATTTACCAAAAAAAGACCCTTTGTATCTAGATTAATAATCCAAAGCAATGGATGAATGGAAAAGAGTGTTGTATTATTGGTGTTGTGCCATTCTTTTTATGAGGTATAGTCGAAAGTTGGATATGTTGCTCGTGTCTTTGTTGGAAGAGTATTGATTAAAAACACAGCCAAGTAAAATCACAATCATTGATCACTGCTTTCATTGCCTCCGATAATAGCAAGACAATTGGGACCTGTTATTATGCTGGGCCAACATCTGTCATGATCGCACCGCCCTGGAGGTAACAACTGAAGCTTTTCCTCCATATTGCATCCATTCCAATTCCACCACAGCCTGATCGCTATTGGCTGGCACTTGTTTTATTGGCGTAAAATACCTCAAAATACCTTTACAAACCCTTTTTATACAGAGATATTATTCATTGACAATGCAGTTATAGAAGTAGCATTCCTAACACATAAATCCTGTCCCACAGGCAGTGAAAATCCATATGTATTTCACTGCACCAAACTTTACAACAGTAAGAAAACAGCAAGTTGAGATTTTTTTTGTGGATGTATACCAGAGAGACCAGATCCCCGCCTTCTTCTTGGCTCGCAAGACAGAGGCTCATGAATTTACAGGTTAAAGTTCAACTAGATAAAGCCAGATTGAAGCCAAAGTAACTGCTACCAGAAAAAATGTGTGTCTTTCCTATCCAGGGTCTTTTCCCGCTTGGTGGATTGCTGTTCTGCTGTGTTTGGTCAGAGGCCTGGTTCGTCTAAAAGGGCCAAGACAGCATAGTAAATTCTTCGGATAAGCTGTAAAAAAATGCACCACTGTAATAATCCTTGTTGTCTGTCAGTTCAGTGTTTTTTGATGAATGCAATTTGGAGGGATATCAAAATCAAAAGGCTATGGCTAATCCTGATCAATTTGGTCAAAAATGTTTCAATTCTTTTCCAAAAGTTGCTCATTCACACTGAAAACATCTGAAAATGCTTAGTCTGCACATGAGCAAAATTTAACCTCCGTCATTGTCCGTCTGACGTTTATTTACTCTTTGAAACGTCACGGCAATATCGAGGTTAGGCACCGTCGCATGACTTAAAATGCGACATCGTTATCGTGAGCCTCCAAATTTGCCAGTCCACACTGCGGCACGAAAACGGCATTTTCAAATCGATCCACTTTCGAGAGTGTTTTCAAAAGGCTATGTTTTTACGTTTTGACTGGAAACAACGTCTCGGGCCATGCAACATGTTTTTCGTTTGAAAATGCATATTTTTGTCTCCATTCTCTTTTTCCAGCCACACTGAGACAACGTTGCCTTTTGAAAGTGCTCTCCATTGTGGATAAATTTGAAATCTCAGGTTTTTCACGTCTGTGAAAACAGAGGCTTTAGAATTGTGACGGTGACGAGGTAAGCATTCTCAGACGTTTCAGTGTGGATGAGTAACTTTGGGGAAAGATTGAAAAAGAAAGTGTGTATGCGGAGCATTTTTTAGAAGAACTCTAAAAAAATTAAAATATGGGTTTTTGTAAACAAAAACTTATGAGTTGGACATGGCCTAGGATACATGAAGACCTGAGTTAAGATACCTTTTCTTGGATTACTGGAGTACAGGAGTCCAGAGAAATAAGTCCCTTAAATTACTTGAATCCCTTGAATAAGTGTATCCAATGACCTGCAACCAACTGGAAGATATTCACCACAAAAAATCCTCTTTGATGAGTAAATAAGTGCAAAAAGATTTGACTACATCAATCTACAAATCCAGTAGCATTGATTTATTAGATTAGCGGAGTACTTGATGTCTTGCCCCCATGTCTGTTTTTGATTGGTGTATTCTATCAGGTAGGAGTTTTGGGCCTTTCCAGCCTGTTGGCCTTTTGACCTCTCCTGCTCCCTGATCGACCCTCCCCCCACCAGCTAGCGTCAGATTCCAGTCCTGAAACCTCGGTGGACCACCTGTGCTGTTTGTTTAGTGTTTGTCAAGTTTATGATAGCTGTGTCTAATGTGGGATAATAACATGTGGCTTACACATTACGAGCTGAAGTCTGACACGCTGGAATGAGGATAGAAAGGGAGAGAAATGGAGAGAGAGAGAGAGAGAGAGAGAGAGAGAGAGAGAGAGAGAGAGAGAGGGAAGGAGGGAGGGAGGAAGGACGAAGACGGAGGAAACGAGTTGGATTGAAATAGTGACAGTATTTAAGTGTGTGTGAGAGAAAAGAGAGATACAACTCCAACAACAGACAGTCAGACACACACACACACACACCTACACACACACACACACACACACACACACACACACACACACACACACACATATATCTCAGAGGATGAACGGAGGGATTAGAGTGTGGAGAGAAGGACAGAGAAACAGCTGTGTGAGAGAGAATATGAGACAGAATGAGGGAGAATGTGTGTGTGTGTGTGTGTGTGTGTGTGTGTGTGTGTGTGTGTGTGTGTGTGTGTGAAATATAAATAAAAAGAATGCGAGCGAGGGAGGAAGGAAAAAATGAGCGAAATGACAAATTTGATGAAACCCCTCTGAATTGTGGGGTCCAGACGGAGAGTCGGGGGCCCTGCGCACATCTGCAGAATCCATCAGGGAGAGCGCGGCGTGGCCGCGTGTTTTCTCTGCCTCGGGTTTCGGCCGCGTGCCGTGGGGGGTTGTCTCCCGTTGACGCGTGATGATTTAGTCAGGTGTGAGCGTGCACTTTCCAATTTGGGGGGAAATAAATTAGAAGTGATTTTTTATGAGTGCTGCATCCCAGAACACCCGGGCCCCCGGGGCCGTCACGCTGTCAGGCCAACCGACATGTTTATAAAGAGGAGTGCGGCACGGGAGAACGAGACGCATGTAAATACTCACACGACTCATCTGACTTGTCTACAGACACAAAAAAATACATATTTGGGTTCGGATTTATGAAGTTAAATGATGTAATCATCAGGTGTGGAGACACGACACAGACAGATTTGCTCAATTACATATTCGCATATTCATATTTCTTTTTGATACATTAATTCAGTTGACATTTCATCGAGTCCGTCTTCTGTATTTCTCATTTTGTATGTACACAATTCCTTATATACTCCCTGTAAAGGACCACCGGTGGGTATTATTTAGGAGGTGGTTCAAGCAGTGCAGCACTTGATGCTGATATGATGTGGTATGTGATGTGTTAAGAAATACATGCATCAGGGACAAAACCGTCCACCACTTAAACTGTTTAAACCGAAGTAAAACTGCTGGAGTGGAAAAAAAAATACACCCTATCGAATCATTTTTGTTCAGCTGTGGTCGTAGGATGGTTCTTTTCCATTTCAGGATGTTCCTGAATCCATTCTAATTCTCCTCAATCCATAAAGCAGAAGCTTTCTTCATCTCAGGTTGCATAGAATCCTTATCAGAAAGGTATCAGAAAGCCTAGAACACAAGCTGCACCTGAGGGGGGCTTCAGCAAGGCCCTTAACCCTCAAATTCAGATAAATGAGGTCGTTCTTAATGAAGGCATCAATTAAATGCCATAATTTGAAATGCATGCAAATGGAAAGGGATTTTTTTTTTTTCTAAAAGAAATAAATCAAATGCAAAAAATGCACATTTATATAAAAATAAATAAAAGATATTATTGCACAGAAAAATAGAGAAATAAATAAATAAAAAGGGATGTTGCACATATTTCTATTTTTATATTCGACAATGGGGAGCACATTTAAGTGTTTATGAGGTAGATTGCCAGATGGGGGAAGAAACTTTTCTCAAGGTACAGTACACACAATATTGAGCACATTAGATGCTGGATTTATGTTGTATTTGGGTAAAAAAATGAGCATTATACATTTTCATGCACGCAAAAAATGCTCACTATTTTTACATATTAAATTTTTTTTTTGTCTATTTATCTCGCAAAAAATCATTTTATAAATATATGTATGAGTCAATTAAAATATACATTGCAGAGATCGAATTATTTACTATCATTTCGATATTTTGGTTAAATAAAAGAGAGAATAAACACATTTGTACATAAATAAAGGTAGGGCTACTATACGTTGCATTTCCTCTCTAACTCATAGCTCATTTTTACTTAGTAAGTAATAAGTAATAAACAGAATGTAATGGCTGATGAACATGATGTTTAGGAATCCTTGACCCTTTGTAAATGATCAATAATTAATTATTTTTTAATAAGCAAAATGACTAAATAAATGCCATTTGTGCATTTGTTGCTTTTTTAATGCTGAATTCTAAAATTTGATTTTTCCCATTAAGTGCTTTAGAGAATAATTAATGCCTTGCTGTAAAAACGTTTTTTTTTTCCTCCGTGGTAAAGAATACTTATACACACTCACACTTATACAAACTTTTAGCTGTGTATGTGTGTGTGTGTGTGTTAGGGTGGCGGTGGTGGTGTTGCGGTGTGTATTCTCGACCTAGCCTACTTTGTGCTTTGGGAGTAAATGTGCATTATTTTTGTAAAATATCCGATTGTTCAGGAAAAGAAGAATTACCCTCATCCTCCTCTTCATCCTCCTCCTGCTCTTCCTCCATGTCGGCCGAAGACTAATATTTTTCCAACAGAGCGAGGGGGTGGGGGGTGGGAGTGCTGCTGAAGGAAGAGACCTGACTGGGAACCACAGGGGTACTGTGCTTAGGAAATCCAAACCCTCAGTGACCTCTGATCTCTGCTACTGCTGCCCCTACCGAAGAGAGAGAGAGAGAGAGAGAGAGAGAGAGAGAGAGAGAGAGAGAGAGAGAGAGAGAGAGAGAGAGAAATCAGATCAGAAAGAAATAGTATAACTGAGAATGTACAAAGTACAGAAAAAAAACAGAGGCTGGACAGAAAATGATGGCAGAACAGAAAGAGTGTTTGTATAAATTGATAAATTCTGCATGGTCCTCTGAGATGCTCCATCAGGCTTCTTGAAATATGTCACAATGGATATGCAAAGATGATTTGAAGTCTTTGTTTGATTCTTTGGGTTCCTTTCAGAGCTTTGAAGTGTGCAACTGAGAAAATGTTCGAAACAAGGCTAAAAAGCAACAGATGGCCATTTATTTTCTCCATCATTTGGCTAAACTGGAGAATCCTTTCGAAAACGTGACATGCATACAGGCCAAGTCACCACTAATAAGTCTTCATTTCTTCTTCTTCTTTCGGCTTTTCCCGTTAGGGGTCGCCACAGCGGAACATCCGTCTCCATACCCCCCTGTCCTCCACATCTGCCTCTTTCACACCAACTACCTGCATGTCTTCCCTCACCACATCCATAAACCTCCTCTTTGGTCTTTCTCTTTTCCTCCTTCCTGGTGGCTCCATCCTCAGCATTCTCCTACTGATATACCCCATGTCCCTCCTCTGCACATGTCCAAGCCATCTCAATCTCACCTCCCTCGCCTTGTCTCCAAAACGTCCTACATGCGCTGTCCCTCTAATGAACTTGTTGCTAATCCTGTCTATGAAAACTCAATTAACGGCAGGCGGAAACAACGCAAATCGAAGCGACTTACGTTTTCAAACCTTTTGACCCCAGGTTATCGTTTTCAAACCTTTTATTGTGGATGAGCAACTTTTGGGGAAAAAAAAGTGTGGACGTGGGGCGTTTTTAAGATGAATTTTGTGTTCAATTGGGGGTGAATGAGGTGTAATACAGAGACAATGACGTTTGAAAGAAAACTTAATAACACCTTGGGGCCAATCAGAATGCAGAATTCGATAATAATTATGTCAAATCTGCTTTCTCACCATGCACACACTGAAAACTTTATGTGGAAAATAATAAATAAAACCGTTTTTCTTGCCTACCTAAATTTTCTGGTTTAGTTTTTGCGTCAAAGTCTTTCTATCAATTTAAATATAAAATATTTTTGGGTGAATATAAACACCCTTATATCTGGAATAGGAAAACACCTCGCATTCATAAAGATAGACTACAAATACATTGTTTTTGTGTTGGACTGCCTCTCCCTCATTTTCTACACTATTATTGCGCTTCCAATATTAAATTACTGTTGCAATGGTTTACACTTCTGATAACCCAACATGGCTACTGCGAGTTAAAGCTTTCGGTAAACCTGCTTTGTACAAGGATTCCTTTTTCTGACTCAGACATTGTCTGAATCGAATCATTAGAGAATCTTTTAAAATTTGGAATTGGTTTAGATGAACTTTTCCAATTTCTGACATCTCAATGCAGACCCCTACTGTGAGAAATCTACAAGATTACAGAAAAACTACAGATGCTGCTTTTAATTTCTGGTTTTAACAAGAACTTGCCATATTGAAAGATCTACAGTTTATAGCGATCATTTCATCAAATAAGATGAAGTGAATAAGATACAGTATAATATTCCAAAAACACACTTCATTAGATATTTGACAGATTCGCAGCTTTATGACATCTAACACCGTGGACTTTCCAGCTCTACCTACTGCTTGATATTATTTTGAAACTCAATCCAATATTAAAAAAATAATGTAGGTTTGATAAATCTTTTGATTCCTTCACAAAAAGTAACATCCTTAATAAACTCGAAGCAACAAAGGAAAAGTGAACTTGAGACTTTTTTTTGGAGAAAACATGGAAAGTTTTATTAGAAGCAAGATTCATACAACTTTAATTTGTCTGGGGCAAACATTTATCACATTTAAAGTACAAAAGCAAAAATTCAATAATGCTTACTTCTCTAAAAATGTTACTGAGTTTGTCATTATTTTATAATCAATAGTACTAGTAAAAAAACAAACTGAGAGAAATGAAAGGAAATACCATCATAAAACCCGAAAAGAAATAAACTGAGGAAGCTGCGATGCAGGGACTCGTGGTCTGGACCACTGGTTCTCCACCTTTCTGCATTGAAAGTGTTAATAGTTAAACCAGGCAACAGGATATGAAGATCCCCAACCAATCAGCTTTAGGCCTCTTGTTTAACCGCAAGTGTTATATAATTTGTGTTCTTTTTATGTACATCAGTACAGTTCTCTATGTGTGTATGTGAAAGAGTGTATGTGTGTTCAGTGTACTTTGGAAATGTGTCAAACACCATCCTAATGGGCCAGTTTTCCTTGACCCCCAGATTTAATCGATCAGCAAAGACATGTTTAGTGCCTGACGTTTACTTCTTTAGCTCTGCTCTGGAGTTATGAGATGAATGTACCTAAGAGAGTCTCACAAAATATATTAAAAAAAAGGGTTTTGGTCACCAGGAAGCAGAGAGCTGATGTGATTACCAGTGCAGCTCAGTGTATAATCTGACAGCAGTTGTTAGAATGTCGGTATTGCTTTTAAACCACAGTGAGTGAAATCTTTAAATATGATTTAAGGAACATGTGTGATTTTTAGAAATATCTGAAAATACATTTATTTTAGTAATAATTTAAGTTTTAATTTTGTTTTTCCCTTTTGGAAAAATCTACAAGCTACAAAAAGTTGCCAGAATCACATTTAAAACACTGATGCTCTCCTACAAAGCCAAAAATAGACTAACACTCCTCCACCTCACAGCTTTGACCTCACCCTGCGACTGCTCCAAGAACCACCCCATCTTCTACAGCGGCTCCACTGATCCCTCCACCCTCGACCACTGCTCCACTGATCATTCCAATCTTTACAACTGCTTCTTGCTCTCTCCATCCTCAAAGACTGCATCACTGATTCCTCTATTCTCTACCAATGCTCCAATGATCCCTCCATTCTCAATCACTGCTTAACTGATCCCTGAATCTTCTATCATTTCTCCACTGATCCCTCTATTCTCAAAGAGTGCATCACTTATTTCTATATTCTCTTCCACTGCTAAAATGATCCCTCCATCTTCTACCTTTGGTCGACTGATCCCACCATCTCTCAGGGCACAAGGAGGACTAAATTTAAAACTCTTCTCTGTTCTGACACTGAGGTGAACTTCCACTGGATGTCAGAACACCTAAATCATTATCATTCTTCAAAAGACCTAGCTCCTCCAGCAGTACTGATATTTCGCCCTTCACCTATTTAAAAAAAAATGCCTTTTTAACTATATTGTCTCCCACCAGAGCTTTTACAGATATGATTCATACTTTGTGTCTAATGAACCCCGTTCTGGATAATGATGTCCGTCGTCCAAATGCCACAAATGTAAATCTTTGTTTGTGCCAATCGGGAAATCTTCATACAGAACCAGTATCAGAATGGGTTCCAAGCTGAAAAGTGTATATATTTTACCATATGAAAGGCCATCAGATATCTTTCATGCAGTAATAATAAATGTTGCTAGCGCAGTGAAAACCTTTCAGCTTTTAGTTCTCACTGGAGGAACTCCTAAGGCTTTTACATGAAATCCTACAGAATGTTTCTGACTCCAAAGCAGAACCTCTTTAAGAATCTTCTACACTGAAGAATCCATCAGAAACCATTTGTCGAAAAAAGTCACAAGGCATCAATCTTTTTAGTGCAACGATTGCATGTAATTCAAATAAATGTTAATTATTAGATTCCATTCTGCGATTTGAAATAAACACATTCCTTTTGAATGAATTGTTTTTAATTGTGTTAAAGAAAACTTTTGCAGTAAGCAATATGGTGGGCTTGGAGTGTTGTGCCACACTCGCCCAGCAAAGAAGGTCAAAGTCCAGCTACTTTATGAGCTGTTAGGACAAGAGTGACAGCACCGAAGGGAAAGCAGGAGGCAGGGAGCGAAGCAGTGAGGGGGAAAAAGGAAGTGAACGGTGTAGCTGTTCCCAGCTTTTGTGCCCCTGGGCAGGGTGAGGGGCACGGGGTTGGGGTCAGTGGCTGGGTGGTCAGAACGAGACCCGAGGTGTGTGTGTGTGTGTGAGTGTGTGATTGTTTGGCTGCCCTCTGCTCGTGGGAATAATCACAGAGCTCCAATCTCATGTTTCTTTCCCCCTTTGCTCTATCTCCTCTCCGATCAGCTCTCTCACTCCGTCTTTTTTTACGGACGCTGGGTTGTTTTTACTTAACACAAACTGATTTTGTTCCAGTTCGCACTTTATGGGCTCTCTGGAGAGCGCTCGTCTGAGGAAATTTATTATTATTTTTTCTTTTTACAAAAATCCTCGGTTTTGAAATACGGCAGCCCAAAATGCTGAGTCGCTCTGTGAGTTAAAGAATGCAGCCTTATAAACTCGATGTTCCAGCTCGCCCAAGGCCTCTTAATGCCGCTGATCTCATCCAGCGCTCCACACTGTTGCCAGTGTGTTCCGCCAGCAGCGCCATCTTGGACCAGAGAGGCACTTTTTCTCTTGTCTTACACTCTTCTTACACGCACTATTAGCATTGGCAGATGTGATGCATTAAACAGTGCTGCGTGCGGGAAAAGCACAGATATACATTAAAAAAGAACAACTTCTGTGGTGTAATTGTAAGATGTGCGAAGAAAATACTGAATAATTTACCGAATATTGAGGTCTATGCGATGTAGAAAACTATTCGTTTCTTCTTTAAACTAAAGAATAAGAAATCAACGAAAGACAATTAAGGAGACAGGCTTTTTATTGGAACGGTGAAGATGTTATACAGTACGTGTGTTTCCGGTGTATATCTATACTGTCTCTATTGTCTCACTTTGTTTGTTTTGTCTTGTGTAGGCTGTTTTGTCTTGTATAGTCCAAGCTGAATGTATAGTTTAATTTATGTCTGTACTTTGAAAGTCACTAACAGCTGGAACCAAATTCCTTGTGTGTGTGTCAACAAACTTGGCTAATAAACCTGATCCAGATTCTGATTACAGAGGGTTTCTGATAGAAACGAAGCAAAAGAGGGCCATGTCTTTGGTTTTTATTATCGTTGATAAATCATTCGTTTTACCAAAAAAACCTCGTTTGAATTCAATACTGTAAAACAAGAATACACACAAATAATGTCAAGATCAAATGTCTGCAAACTTGTTGTGTTCGCAGAGAACGAAGCACACGTTCTACTCAAGCACATTTCGATTGGTAATTAAAACAATCAACTTCTTATTAATTATAATACATTTCATTATAATTATTATAATCACATCTAAATATATTATATATTTTATATATAATTTTCCTGTTTGAGTTTACATGGTTCACAATATATGAGTTAATGCTAACAAATGACTTCATTAATTCTACTTTAATTTATTATTATTATTATTGTTATTATTCAACTTAAAAAGATACACAACAATGCCAGGGGTATAATAAAGAGACTAGAGTTAGTGCAGTGTCACTGTGGATACACACTCGTATCGAATTTGTCTGATTATTCCGTGGCTAGCAGCTAACGCTATGAATTCGTTTCTTATATAGTTTTATATCCAGCTTGAAGAATTTCTCTTAAAAGGTGAAAATCCTGACAATTCACATATCGAGGGAGGGAATAAATGAAGGATGGAAGGAATGAAGACATTGTTAGAGTATGATGAAATAAGTAGATATTTGTAGTAGCAAATATCTTTAGAAAATTAAATGTAAACCACACACACACACACACACACACACACACACACACACACACACACACACCTGAGAGCATTCTTGTAATAAAGCATGTCATCTGCATACATATCTTTATGAACAGTAATTCCAGTTGTAATGCATAAATGTTCCAAATGACGTCCCTTAATTTGAAACTGTCTCAGTTCTGGTGTAAAACCAGGGGGCAGAATGAGTAAAATAGACAGTCTAAGTTTTCTAAGTTTGTGAAGCACATTACGTATGCCCGATGAATTCTTAAATCTGATTGGTCAAAAGGTTTTTATCGATTTTCTATAACATCACGTGTGATATCATTTAGGTTTATATTACTGCGCTTCTAATCTCTAATACAGTATATAATAACAGCTAATCCACATATTTTATGTTTCATGTGTTTGTGTCTTCTGAACTTAAAAAGAGAGGAAAAAGGTGAATTTAGGAAAGAGTTCCTCCCAGATTTATGTCCAGCTATAATAAATAAAACCAGCGTAATACAGTTGCTCATGAAGGGGGTTTGGGTTATTAAACAAATTTTTTAATTTCATATTGAAAGCTAATTTTTATTTAGCCAAGTATGGAACAAAACACACTTTTGCACATTATTTCAGGTCAGTAAATTATAAGATAAGATACGATATACCTTTATTCGTGCCACAGCGGGGAAATTTCTCTGTTACAGCAACAAAGAAAAAGAAATGCAAATATATAAAAGAATAGAGACATGATATAGTATACATTATATACACAACACAATGTATAAATACAAAAGAAGAAAAAAAAAAAGAGACCACCAGTACGTAGTTACGCTAACAGACATATTGCACACAGGTAATATTGCACGGTTTTAAAATTTCTCTTATTGCACATGTTTAAAATACTTTGTTATTGTTATTATTGCAGTTAAACAGTCATAACAGTGTGTATTATGGTGACTGGTTTACTGGAAGCAGCTTTCAAACTTGGAGCTGCTGCAACAGGCCGCCACTTGGGCGGCGCCAGAGGAGAAAAAGGCAGGTTTTAAAATAAATGTTCTGTTTTATAAATGTGTAAATATATTTACTATACACTATATACAGACACACAATATACATTTTAGTCAAAATGCTTTTTAAATACTAAAGGATTCATTCTTCAGTCCTATGAGACGTTTCAGGTACACACTATTTCACACACTATTCCCTACAACTAGAAAAAACTGCATTATGCGTAATTCATTAGATGAATATCCGGGATGTTCTTGGGCATTGCTCACAAAATGGCAGAATTCCCCCAAACAGTGAACTGTTCAGTAAATATGTTTGTGTTTCTGACACAGTTGGTCTGTCGAACAAGATGGAGGCTCCGACTGATTTGATTGGCCGTGGCGGTGTGGGAAGCATCCCACCTCGAAATCAGCAGGGAGAGCTGTCAGCAGTTTGACTGGTTCTACAACACACACACACACACACTCGACATCCAAACCCAGCCTTGACAGGTAGAATACATATAGCTTATTGTATTCCTATCCTTGGATTTCCTCCATTTTGTCTCTCTGTCAATCTTTTGGCCCTCTCTAATGCTTTTCCTCACACACTTTGCTGTACATGCGCTTTAAAAACAAATCCACGCGGCACGTTCCGAGTTAGCAGCATTTATTTCAATAACAGTGATGCA
This sequence comes from Silurus meridionalis, assembly GCF_014805685.1. NCBI lineage: Eukaryota > Metazoa > Chordata > Actinopteri > Siluriformes > Siluridae > Silurus > Silurus meridionalis. The sequence goes on from NC_060900.1 coordinate 25,238,981, forward strand.
ATCCATTTGCACTCAGGAATTCTGCTCGAAAGCGCCAGTGGAACGCTGGAATGCTGCGGGAAAACAAACTGGAGTGCAAGAAAATAGACAAAGAGGGATAATGGGAAAGAGAGAGGGAGAGAGAAGAGAGAGTTGGCATGTGGTCGTTTGTTTCTGATGGAGAGGGAAAGAAGTGAGTGAATTAGTTATGTATGCTGCATTCCATCATCAGAACACTTTAAGCTGGCAGAAAGAGAGAGAGAGAGATCAGGGGATGAAAGTGTTGACATTGCTGTTTGTACCCCAGCCCTTAGTACTTCATCTTTCCTTTTTTTTTCTACATGAGTCCCTTCATTTGAAATAAAGCTTTAAAGGTGAGCATGATAATCAAACACACAGGATGTAAATTATAATAGTGAAAATTAATGATGTGTTTGGTCTTTAAAAGCAAAAAAAATAAAGTGTGTGTGTGTGTGTGTGTGTCAGCATTGTGCTCACTCATGAGACACACACATAAGACCAATAGAATACATTATAAATACATATACTGTATAATACAATGCCATATATAATGATAATATAATGTAAGTTCATTATCCTCCTTTTGATTATCAAACACACGTCTATCGTTTCATTTATAGCAGCTATAAATAACCTGTTTCTTTGAAAATATCAAGAGGTTTTCCTCTGACACTGGAGACTCCTTCCATAAATTGTACTATTATAAACTGTTGATCGAAAACGTCATAATATCAAAATAATAATAATAATAAATAATAATAATAATAAAGAATAGAAACTTGTGATTTGTAGCTGCACTACTGTCCAATAAAACAACTGACACCTTCTGACCAATCAGAAATAAGAATTCAACATCTTAAAATATATGTAATTTTATTTATTTCAGTTAAATTAATTTATTTTACTAAAAAGCAAGTTGCTTTTGGGGTTAAGTTCATCCTTTTTTTCATGAAAAAGGTTTTACTTGGTTTGGATTAACAGCTACATTTGGATTAGGAATTTTGTAGTTTGTGCTTAAATCAAAACGACGAATCAGTTGAAATTAATTTGACTCATTTCTAAAACACACTAAATTCATGTTTTCAGGTTAAAGATAAACTGAGAAATATCATAATTTTCTCTGTTGAAAAACGAGATTTAATCATTATAACTTATTTAATGATGCACTTTTGCAGTTAATGCACTTTGAATTAAAAAAAAATTAGGTTTGTATTTTTTACAATTAAAATTACAAACTTAAAAATAAAAATACAGACCTATTTAATAACCCTGATGAGATTAATACACCTTACAATAAAGCACCTATGTTGCACTTATGCAGTTTGTGTTTCTGATGCTTCCTGTATGCTTTGGTGCAAAAAGAAAAAAGTTACGGAGCCTAAAATGTCAAATTTGATGGTCAGAAAATAATAATTAAAAAAGGTCAGTAAAATAGTGGTATATAAGAATAAAAAAAAAATAGATCAAATACATACATTAAATTAGTATGTGATAACTTTCCTTTTAAACTCTCTTTACATGTTTAAGGTTTATAGTAAACCTGTGAACAGCATTAAAAAAAAAAAAAATATATATATATATATATATATATACATTATATTTCATTTAAAGTCGATGGAGTAAACAGATAATCATCTTTATTCTGATTCTCACGATTTGAGCTTTGTTTATAAAAAGACAACAGAAGCCATAGTTTCTGGCTCCAACACTCCATTGATAAAAGAAATGAGCATATGGAGGCACAGGAGAGTTTCAAGAATGCAAGTTTTATTATTTCATTTTCTAACCAATTTTAGTTGTTACGTTTTTACGTTTCATATTCGCCCCACGTGTGTCCATGCAGAAGTTTCTTTACAGACACTACAGCTTGTACAAAAGCTAGGGTTTGGTTCATCTTTAAGGAATGATGTCGGTCTAGACTTTTAAAATAAATGGTAGACTGCAAGCCACAATCTTGTTTAGTCGTCTTCTTCTCATAACATTATGTGCAGGTAAAGTATCGCATTTTTACCCACAATGTTTATGTTTATTCGCCTGTTGCGAATCATGTGCAATGGAAAAACTTCATTTATTTGCCTGAACTTTTCCAAAGGATGTTGTTCTTGTTCTAGAGTTTAATATGAAGTTATATAATAAGTTATAGAGATCAATATTGACTTTCTAGAGCAAAATGTTTATGTGCCCATAAAAATGGCTGTTTTAGTTGAGGGCAGAGTCTAACTGTGTGTGTGTAAGTGTGTGTGTGTGTGTGTGTGTGTGTGTGTGTGTGTGTGTGTGTGTGTGTGTGTGTAAGAGGCAGTAAAGACAATGTCAGTGTCAGACACACAGGATAATGTGGTTATTGCCGCTCGTCATGCTGATAGGCAGAACACATTAAATCCTGTTTAAAGGCCAGGTTTTGCTGACAGTCCGGGTTCAGGGACATTTCACACTGTCCGCATTCACACACACACACACACACACACACACACACACACACACACACACACACACACACACACACACAGGAAGGTACGGAAGAAGGTACAGAAATGACTTAAGTTCTGTAAAAAAAGAATTACATTATACGAACACATGAGAGACCCAAATAAATTGCAAGAAAGACAGAAGCTGAAAAAGGGGAAGGAAGAAGGATGGAAGATGAGTCAAGACGATGGATAAAGAGTCGAGAGATAAAGATAGAATGTCATAATTGGAGATAGAAAAAGAGAGAGAGAGAGAGAGCGAAGTAGATGAAGGGAAATTGACACTGTACATGTAGAGGGTAAGAGAGATAAAGACGAAGAAGGAGAGAGTGGGGGGATGAGGGGTCGAAAGGGGGTGAGCGAGGGTGAGTTGAAGGTATTTACTGCTGTTCAAGCAGCGGCAGTAAAAAAAAAACTCTGGAGAACGAGAGTTAATTTTTAATTTAAGACCAGCTACAGGGATACACACTATATGATATATAGCAATGGGACACACACACACACACACACACACACACACACACACACACACACACACACACACACACACACAAACACACACGCATACAACCCAGTTATAAGAAATAAAAGAGCTTAGATCGCCTGTGTTCATGTTTATTTGTAGTAAACGCTGCTCTCGTTCTCTCTCAGGAGCACCAGGAAGAAGATCTGCTATAACATTTAAACTTATCTAATCTAAAATCAAATGTATCTGATGCAATCTACTTCTGTTATTTGAAGATATCAAATGTGTTGAAAGCATAAAACGAATACATAACAAAAGGTTAATTTAATATGAATGCACATCATATACTTTATGGACAAAAGCTTGTGGACACCTGGCCATAACATTGATATTTGCTCTTTGAACATTCCACATTAAATCCCCATTTGCTATCATAGTAACCTCCACTCTTCTGGGAAGATGTTCCACTAGATTTTGGAGTGTGCTTGTGGAGATACAAGGGCGTTCGTAAAGTCAGGTACTGATGTTTATGAGGTGAGGAGGCCTGGGGTGCAGTCAGCCTGAAAAATTCATCCCAAAGGTGTTCAATAGGGTTGAGGGTCAGACCTCTATAGCAGGAGATCTTCCACCCGAACCAATGTAAAGCATATCTGCTGGCTTTGTGCACAGGGGCATTGTCATACTTGAACAGGTTTGGGTCTCCAAGTTCAAGTGAAAGGAAAATTTCATGCCACCACATCCATAGACACCCATTTCAACTGTGAGCCTCCAAATTTGGGGAAGAAATATATATATACAGTAATAATAATGTCATTAAATGTTAAAGGTATTTCATTATTAGAAAACAAAAACCTGTTTATTTTAGGCTCAATAAGCTGGGTATCAGTATCGCTATCATCTGATACACCAGGTTTCAGTATTGCCATTGGAAGAGACAATGTTTTATTATTCCACTGCTAAAATTTACCATATTTTAATCTTGTTCATCTGTAATAAGAGCCACAGTGCATCCGCTCTGCATTCAGATCCTCTGTTGTGGCTTATCCACTCACATGCATCCGACCAGAGACGGGGCTGGAGACTGGAGAGGTTTCACAGACTTTCATTGATGTTTCTTTCTTTTTTTTTTTTTTATTTCCCCCTGTCAGAAGTGATCGGGACTGTGGGGATTCCTGCTTGTAAAATGCAAAGGGGCCTACTTACCTGGTAGATCTTATTCTTCAATACAATACACCAACTGTAGCATAACTGTCTGAAGATGTTAGCATTATATTCTGCATGCTAGAAGTTAGGTCAAGTGACTTTTATTGTAAACAGAGATGTAAAAAGTACCTGAAAATCATACTTGAGTAAAAGTATAGATACCTTACTGCAAAACTTACCAAGTTCCCAGGTCACCAATTCCAATATGACGAGTAAAAGTCATAGACTTCTGATTTACTCATATCGAATGTAGACACAAAGATGCACTAGTCCTCGACAACAAAACACATGTTAGTAAAAAAACAAAAACAGTAGATTTGTAAGGTTTTATTTCCTAAAATACAAATTGTACACCTCAACATTACAACATTAAGATCAACACAACAACCTCGTCAACATGCCAGAATGAAACCAAACAAGTCGGTCAGAAAAAAACCCCAACAAAGTTGTATAGCAAAAAAGGGTTAATTGTTAACAAATAAAATTACATGATCACATCACCAAGTAGCAGAACCAATAGTTTTTACTGAACAAATAAAAGGAAAGTAAATAATTTTAGAGAAATGAAAACAAAAATCCAGAGCTGAACGTGATTTGACGCACCTCAGTCTCAGACAGGGCCAATATTTTTGTACAACTTCAACAAAAGCTGGTTTCTCAAAGTTTTTGGAATTTATTTGAGCACTTTTTGGCCTAAAAATGAGGCTAAAAGTAATAAAAAGTTACTCACAGGCAGCAGACATGTTTTGGAGCCTTAATGACATCCTCAGTGGGGGTGCAAAATGTAATTGTAACGGTCATTGTGAATTAAAATATAGTAGATTAAAAAGTACATATTTTCAGTTATAACTGTAGTTGAGTACAGAGTAAAAGTTGCTTATATCTTTGTTGTGAGTTGGGAAAGTTTAGAGAAATAGATAAAATGCATTGTTTAATCCACTGTGTCTAACACTTTGCATATAACCACACACATTACATATATATCATTACCAGTAGATGCATTATAATTTTACTATTTACAAAGTGAACAATAATTTGGGACTATTTTTCTATATTTCTCATGCTGCTGCGTAAATATGACGTATCACAACACTATGAGACCTAATCGTCTCCTGAGAGTCACATAGAATACAGATTAACATGGCAGAGGTAGAGTTGCGTCTTCCTGCAGACACAAAAGCATCCGAACGTCTGATTTTATCCCATACCACCAAGACCTGTTTGTACCAGAGAAATAAAAGTGAACTATTTGTACCATATAAAATTACATTGCATCAGAATCCCATCATGCTGAATCAAATAGAAATCGGATCGCACTGCATCGTAATCGGGGCGAATCGGATCGCATCGCTTAAGTAGCTGCTTCATATGTATCTTTAATGTATCGTATCATTGGCTGTGCATCGTTAAAGAGATGAACTTCCCCAGGGTATATAGTTTAAAAGCAAATCAATCTGACCAAAGAAGTCTAACTAATTCACATTATATTTTCCATACTCAAGCTCATCACCAGATGCTCGCTTAGTTTACAAAATTATATCAGGATAGCACAAATGACCAAAAAAATCCACAACAATCCCAAATAAACTATAAATAAACCTCAAACTCAGGCCCCCCAGGCAAGTTTCTGCCGTGCCTGTCCTGTAGCTACACCTCTGGGTCTGATTAGCAAACTGACAGCATGACATGAGATAAAAAGGTGATGAGCAGACTTTAAAGCCTATTTGAGAGTGAAGTTTCTGGTTTTTCTCCTAATGGAAAGTCCTATCTGGTGGGAATTTGTGTTGCGAGTAATACGAATGTGTTCATATGAAGCAGCGGGGCAGAAACAAATGGAGTGTTTTGATTTGGATTTATCGCTAGTGTGGTTTTTTTTTTAGCGTTTGTCGCTTTTTTGCTTATAACTTTTTTAAACACAGAATTTATCAAAGTTTTAGTTGATTACAGAAGATATAGATGATTCATGTGCAGAAAGAATTTATATGAACTCCATGGAAATTTGACTAAATTCAGTTCTTTATGTCCAAATTCTTGTTTTTTTGGCACATTGACACAAAGACACGTTATAAATCATCTCTCTAAATTGTGTAAATAAAAGAACAACACTAAAAGGATGTTCCATGTCGAAGAGTAAAACAGATTTAAAGTAATCACAGTTTTTCTTGGTGTTTAATAAGATAATTTCTATCATATTACAGCTATCATGTTGTTTGATGAAGGTATATTTCTACCCTGGAATATATTATTAATACGGTGATATCGGCTGAGGGGTTACAGATTAGTGTCGGGAAGATCGGATCATTTTAATGACTTGGTTATTTGAATCTCGTTCATTAAATTAAACTAATCTTTTATTTGAGTCATTAAGTTCATTTCGTTCCTTTAATCCTGTAATTCTCTTAATAGCGTATATGGGCGTCACGTGACAAAAGGACAAACGACTGGACCAGAAGGGTTGAGAGGTAAACGATCTAATATTGTTTCCTGTACATAACCTATGGAGATTTTGCGATGCTTTGCACATGGGCCTCCAATAGAAAATGAACGAACGAATCACTCTTTGAGACTCCTCGCTCTTCTGAGTCACAAAAAAGACTCGTTCGAAATGAACGAATCGTTCATGAACGACCATACACTATTACAGATCACCTGGTGATTGTATTGAGTTACCGTACAATGTGCTGAAATTCTCTAGTTCTGTTTACTACAATGCTGGAGTAGGAGCAAGTCTGAATAAATGGAGTTAGCAACACTAGGTTCTGCTCCATTCACACTGTCCTGCTGTGATTTGTACAGCGGAGTTCAAATGTTTGAGTCCATTACCACTGTCTTTTATTGTCTTTTATTATATAGTGAAACAGAGCTGCTGAGGAATAAAACCCAGATACGTTTTAGGTGTTTGAGAAGTGCTTTCTCATTCTCTCTCTTTATCCCTGTCTCTTTCTATTCGAACTTTCTCTCTGTTTCTCTGTTCAATTCAATTTAATACAGATTGCTTTATAGCAATCCAGATGCTGTATAGTTGTCGCTTCTGCTCTAACAGTTCCAGTA